>NC_079479.1:18322639-18622639 GCF_026230105.1 Diorhabda sublineata | reverse complement strand
TAACATCCATTGAAGCCCATTGAAGTCGATTGTCACTTTGTGTTTATTGAAAATTTTCAAATTCTATCTTCCTCATTTGAAGTCGAATTTCAACATTTCTTATATATTTGAATGAGTTTGTATCTGACTTTGTCAGATATCGTCGATTTACATTCATTGAAGCCCATTGAAGTCGATTCTCACTTTGTGTTGATTGAAAATTTTCAAAGTCTATCTTCCTCATTTGAAGTCGAATTTCAACATTTTTTATATTCTTGGATGAGTTTGTATCTGACTCTGTCAGATATCGTCGATTTACATTCATCGAAGCCCATTGAAGTCGATTTTCACTTTGTGTTGATTGAAAATTTTCAAAGTCTGTCTTCCTCATTTGAAGTCGAATTTCAACATTTCTTATATATTTGAGTGAGTTCGCATCTGACTTTGTCAGATATCGTCGATTAACATCCATTGAAGCCCATTGAAGTCGATTGTCACTTTGTGTTTATTGAAATTTTTCAAAGTCTATCTTCCTCATTTGAAGTCGAATTTCAACATTTCTTATATATTTGAATGAGTTCGCATCTAACTTTATCAGATATCGTCGATTAACATCCATTGAAGCCCATTGAAGTCGATTGTCACTTTGTGTTTATTGAAAATTTTCAAATTCTATCTTCCTCATTTGAAGACGAATTTCAACATTTCTTATATATTTGAATGAGTTTGTATCTGACTTTGTCAGATATCGTCGATTTACATTCATTGAAGCCCATTGAAGTCGATTCTCACTTTGTGTTGATTGAAAATTTTCAAAGTCTATCTTCCTCATTTGAAGTCGAATTTCAACATTTTTTATATTCTTGGATGAGTTTGTATCTGACTCTGTCAGATATCGTCGATTTACATTCATCGAAGCCCATTGAAGTCGATTTTCACTTTGTGTTGATTGAAAATTTTCAAAGTCTGTCTTCCTCATTTGAAGTCGAATTTCAACATTTCTTATATATTTGAGTGAGTTCGCATCTGACTTTGTCAGATATCGTCGATTAACATCCATTGAAGCCCATTGAAGTCGATTGTCACTTTGTGTTTATTGAAATTTTTCAAAGTCTATCTTCCTCATTTGAAGTCGAATTTCAACATTTCTTATATATTTGAGTGAGTTCGCATCTGACTTTGTCAGATATCGTCGATTAACATCCATTGAAGCCCATTGAAGTCGATTGCCACTCTGTGTTTATTGAAAATGTTCAAAGTCTATCTTCCTCATTTGAAGTCGAATTTCAACATTTCTTATATATTTGAATGAGTTTGTATCTGACTTTGTCAGATATCGTCGATTTACATTCATTGAAGCCCATTGAAGTCGATTCTCACTTTGTGTTGATTGAAAATTTTCGAAGTCTATCTTCCTCATTTGAAGTCAAATTTCAACATTTCTTATATATTTGAATGAGTTTGTATCTGACTTTGTCAGATATCGTCGATTTACATTCATTGAAGCCCATTGAAGTCGATTCTCACTTTGTGTTGATTGAAAATTTTCAAAGTCTGTCTTCCTCATTTGAAGTCGAATTTCAACATTTCTTATATATTTGAGTGAGTTCGCATCTGACTTTGTCAGATATCGTCGATTAACATCCATTGAAGCCCATTGAAGTCGATTGTCACTTTGTGTTTATTGAAATTTTTCAAAGTCTATCTTCCTCATTTGAAGTCGAATTTCAACATTTCTTATATATTTGAATGAGTGCGCATCTAACTTTATCAGATATCGTCGATTAACATCCATTGAAGCCCATTGAAGTCGATTGTCACTTTGTGTTTATTGAAAATTTTCAAATTCTATCTTCCTCATTTGAAGTCGAATTTCAACATTTCTTATATATTTGAGTGAGTTCGCATCTGACTTTGTCAGATATCGTCGATTAACATCCATTGAAGCCCATTGAAGTCGATTGTCACTTTGTGTTTATTGAAAATTTTCAAATTCTATCTTCCTCATTTGAAGTCGAATTTCAACATTTCTTATATATTTGAATGAGTTTGTATCTGACTTTGTCAGATATCGTCGATTTACATTCATTGAAGCCCATTGAAGTCGATTCTCACTTTGTGTTGATTGAAAATTTTCAAAGTCTATCTTCTTCATTTGAAGTCGAATTTCAACATTTTTTATATTCTTGGATGAGTTTGTATCTGACTCTGTCAGATATCGTCGATTTACATTCATCGAAGCCCATTGAAGTCGATTTACACTTTGTGTTGATTGAAAATTTTCAAAGTCTGTCTTCCTCATTTGAAGTCGAATTTCAACATTTCTTATATATTTGAGTGAGTTCGCATCTGACTTTGTCAGATATCGTCGATTAACATCCATTGAAGCCCATTGAAGTCGATTGTCACTTTGTGTTTATTGAAATTTTTCAAAGTCTATCTTCCTCATTTGAAGTCGAATTTCAACATTTCTTATATATTTGAATGAGTTCGCATCTAACTTTATCAGATATCGTCGATTAACATCCATTGAAGCCCATTGAAGTCGATTGTCACTTTGTGTTTATTGAAAATTTTCAAATTCTATCTTCCTCATTTGAAGTCGAATTTCAACATTTCTTATATATTTGAATGAGTTTGTATCTGACTTTGTCAGATATCGTCGATTTACATTCATTGAAGCCCATTGAAGTCGATTCTCACTTTGTGTTGATTGAAAATTTTCAAAGTCTATCTTCCTCATTTGAAGTCGAATTTCAACATTTTTTATATTCTTGGATGAGTTTGTATCTGACTCTGTCAGATATCGTCGATTTAGATTCATCGAAGCCCATTGAAGTCGATTTTCACTTTGTGTTGATTGAAAATTTTCAAAGTCTGTCTTCCTCATTTGAAGTCGAATTTCAACATTTCTTATATATTTGAGTGAGTTCGCATCTGACTTTGTCAGATATTGTCGATTAACATCCATTGAAGCCCATTGAAGTCGATTGTCACTTTGTGTTTATTGAAATTTTTCAAAGTCTATCTTCCTCATTTGAAGTCGAATTTCAACATTTCTTATATATTTGAATGAGTTCGCATCTAACTTTATCAGATATCGTCGATTAACATCCATTGAAGCCCATTGAAGTCGATTGTCACTTTGTGTTTATTGAAAATTTTCAAAGTCTATCTTCCTCATTTGAAGTCGAATTTCAACATTTCTTATATATTTGAGTGAGTTCGCATCTGACTTTGTCAGATATCGTCGATTAACATCCATTGAAGCCCATTGAAGTCGATTGTCACTTTGTGTTTATTGAAAATTTTCAAACTCTATCTTCCTCATTTGAAGTCGAATTTCAACATTTCTTATATATTTGAATGAGTTTGTATCTGACTTTGTCAGATATCGTCGATTTACATTCATTGAAGCCCATTGAAGTCGATTCTCACTTTGTGTTGATTGAAAATTTTCAAAGTCTATCTTCCTCATTTGAAGTCGAATTTCAACATTTTTTATATTCTTGGATGAGTTTGTATCTGACTCTGTCAGATATCGTCGATTTACATTCATCGAAGCCCATTGAAGTCGATTTTCACTTTGTGTTGATTGAAAATTTTCAAAGTCTGTCTTCCTCATTTGAAGTCGAATTTCAACATTTCTTATATATTTGAGTGAGTTCGCATCTGACTTTGTCAGATATCGTCGATTAACATCCATTGAAGCCCATTGAAGTCGATTGTCACTTTGTGTTTATTGAAATTTTTCAAAGTCTATCTTCCTCATTTGAAGTCGAATTTCAACATTTCTTATATATTTGAATGAGTTCGCATCTAACTTTATCAGATATCGTCGATTAACATCCATTGAAGCCCATTGAAGTCGATTGTCACTTTGTGTTTATTGAAAATTTTCAAATTCTATCTTCCTCATTTGAAGTCGAATTTCAACATTTCTTATATATTTGAATGAGTTTGTATCTGACTTTGTCAGATATCGTCGATTTACATTCATTGAAGCCCATTGAAGTCGATTCTCACTTTGTGTTGATTGAAAATTTTCAAAGTCTATCTTCCTCATTTGAAGTCGAATTTCAACATTTTTTATATTCTTGGATGAGTTTGTATCTGACTCTGTCAGATATCGTCGATTTAGATTCATCGAAGCCCATTGAAGTCGATTTTCACTTTGTGTTGATTGAAAATTTTCAAAGTCTGTCTTCCTCATTTGAAGTCGAATTTCAACATTTCTTATATATTTGAGTGAGTTCGCATCTGACTTTGTCAGATATCGTCGATTAACATCCATTGAAGCCCATTGAAGTCGATTGTCACTTTGTGTTTATTGAAATTTTTCAAAGTCTATCTTCCTCATTTGAAGTCGAATTTCAACATTTCTTATATATTTGAGTGAGTTCGCATCTGACTTTGTCAGATATCGTCGATTAACATCCATTGAAGCCCATTGAAGTCGATTGTCACTTTGTGTTTATTGAAAATTTTCAAACTCTATCTTCCTCATTTGAAGTCGAATTTCAACATTTCTTATATATTTGAATGAGTTTGTATCTGACTTTGTCAGATATCGTCGATTTACATTCAATGAAGCCCATTGAAGTCGATTCTCACTTTGTGTTGATTGAAAATTTTCAAAGTCTATCTTCCTCATTTGAAGTCGAATTTCAAAATTTTTTATATTCTTGGATGAGTTTGTATCTGACTCTGTCAGATATCGTCGATTTACATTCATCGAAGCCCATTGAAGTCGATTTTCACTTTGTGTTGATTGATAATTTTCAAAGTCTGTCTTCCTTATTTGAAGTCGAATTTCAACATTTCTTATATATTTGAGTGAGTTCGCATCTGACTTTGTCAGATATCGTCGATTAACATCCATTGAAGCCCATTGAAGTCGATTGTCACTTTGTGTTTATTGAAATTTTTCAAAGTCTATCTTCCTCATTTGAAGTCGAATTTCAACATTTCTTATATATTTGAATGAGTTCGCATCTAACTTTATCAGATATCGTCGATTAACATCCATTGAAGCCCATTGAAGTCGATTGTCACTTTGTGTTTATTGAAAATTTTCAAATTCTATCTTTCTCATTTGAAGTCGAATTTCAACATTTCTTATATATTTGAGTGAGTTCGCATCTGACTTTGTCAGATATCGTCGATTAACATCCATTGAAGCCCATTGAAGTCGATTGCCACTCTGTGTTTATTGAAAATGTTCAAAGTCTATCTTCCTCATTTGAAGTCGAATTTCAACATTTCTTATATATTTGAATGAGTTTGTATCTGACTTTGTCAGATATCGTCGATTTACATTCATTGAAGCCCATTGAAGTCGATTCTCACTTTGTGTTGATTGAAAATTTTCGAAGTCTATCTTCCTCATTTAAAGTCAAATTTCAACATTTTTTATATATTTGAATGAGTTTGTATCTGACTCTGTCAGATATCGTCGATTTACATTCATCGAAGCCCATTGAGGTCGATTTTCACTTTGTGTTTATTGAAAATTTTCAAAGTCTATCTTCCTCATTTGAAGTCGAATTTCAACATTTCTTATATATTTGAGTGAGTTCGCATCTAACTTTATCAGATATCGTCGATTAACATCCATTGACGCCCATTGAAGTCGATTGTCACTTTGTGTTTATTGAAAATTTTAAAAGTCTATCTTCCTCATTTGAAGTCGAATTTCAACATTTCTTATATATTTGAGTGAGTTCGCATCTGACTTTGTCAGATATCGTCGATTAACATCCATTGAAGCCCATTGAAGTCGATTTCCACTTCGTGTTTATTGAAAATTTTCAAAGTCTATCTTCCTCATTTGAAGTCGAATTTCAACATTTTTTATATTCTTGGATGAGTTTGTATCTGACTCTGTCAGATATCGTCGATTTACATTCATCGAAGCCCATTGAGGTCGATTTTCACTTTGTGTTGATTGAAAATTTTCAAAGTCTATCTTCCTCATTTGAAGTCGAATTTCAACATTTCTTATATATTTGAGTGAGTTCGCATCTGACTTTGTCAGATATCGTCGATTAACATCCATTGAAGCCCATTGAAGTCGATTGTCACTTTGTGTTTATTGAAATTTTTCAAAGTCTATCTTCCTCATTTGAAGTCGAATTTCAACATTTCTTATATATTTGAGTGAGTTCGCATCTGACTTTGTCAGATATCGTCGATTAACATCCATTGAAGCCCATTGAAGTCGATTGCCACTTTGTGTTTATTGAAAATTTTCAAAGTCTATCTTCCTCATTTGAAGTCGAATTTCAACATTTCTTATATATTTAAATGAGTTCGCATCTAACTTTATCAGATATCGTCGATTAACATCCATTGAAGCCCATTTAGGTCGATTCTCACTTTGTGTTGATTGAAAATTTTCAAAGTCTATCTTCCTCATTTGAAGTCGAATTTCAACATTTCTTATATATTTGAATGAGTTCGCATCTAACTTTATCAGATATCGTCGATTAACATCCATTGAAGCCCATTGAAGTCGATTGTCACTTTGTGTTTATTGAAATTTTTCAAAGTCTATCTTCCTCATTTGAAGGCGAATTTCAACATTTCTTATATATTTGAATGAGTTCGCATCTAACTTTATCAGATGTCGTCGATTAACATCCATTGAAGCCCATTGAAGTCGATTGTCACTTTGTGTTGATTGAAAATTTTCAAAGTCTGTCTTCCTCATTTGAAGTCGAATTTCAACATTTCTTATATATTTGAGTGAGTTCGCATCTGACTTTGTCAGATATCGTCGATTTACATTCATTGAAGCCCATTGAAGTCGATTGCCACTTTGTGTTTATTGAAAATTTTCAAAGTCTATCTTCCTCATTTGAAGTCGAATTTCAACATTTCTTATATATTTGAATGAGTTCGCATCTTACTTTATCAGATATCGTCGATTAACATTCATTGAAGCCCATTGAAGTCGATTGTCACTTTGTGTTGATTGAAAATTTTCAAAGTCTATCTTCCTCATTTGAAGTCGAATTTCAACATTTCTTATATATTTGAATGAGTTTGTATCTGACTCTGTCAGATATCGTCGATTTACATTCATTGAAGCCCATTGAGGTCGATTCTCACTTTGTGTTGATTGAAAATTTTCAAAGTCTATCTTCCTCATTTGAAGTCGAATTTCAACATTTCTCATATATTCAAATGAGTTCGCATCTAACTTTATCAGATATCGTCGATTAACATCCATTGAAGCTTATTGAAGTCGATTGCCACTTTGTGTTGATTGAAAATTTTCAAAGTCTGTCTTCCTCATTTGAAGTCGAATTTCAACATTTCTTATATATTTGAGTGAGTTCGCATCTGACTTTATCAGATATCGTCGATTAACATCCATTGAAGCTTATTGAAGTCGATTGCCACTTTGTGTTGATTGAAAATTTTCAAAGTCTGTCTTCCTCATTTGAAGTCGAATTTCAACATTTCTTATATATTTGAATGAGTTCGCATCTAACTTTATCAGATATCGTCGATTAACATCCATTGAAGCCCATTGAAGTCGATTGTCACTTTGTGTTGATTGAAAATTTTCAAAGTCTATCTTTCTCATTTGAAGTCGAATTTCAACATTTCTTATATATTTGAATGAGTTTGTATCTGACTCTGTCAGATATCGTCGATTTACATTCATTGAAGCCCATTGAGGTCGATTCTCACTTTGTGTTGATTGAAAATTTTCAAAGTCTATCTTCCTCATTTGAAGTCGAATTTCAACATTTCTCATATATTCAAATGAGTTCGCATCTAACTTTATCAGATATCGTCGATTAACATCCATTGAAGCTTATTGAAGTCGATTGCCACTTTGTGTTGATTGAAAATTTTCAAAGTCTGTCTTCCTCATTTGAAGTCGAATTTCAACATTTCTTATATATTTGAGTGAGTTCGCATCTGACTTTGTCAGATATCGTCGATTATCATCCATTGAAGCCCACTGAAGTCGATTGCCACTTTGTGTTTATTGAAAATTTTCAAAGTCTATCTTCCTCATTTGAAGTCGAATTTCAACATTTCTCATATATTTGAATGAGTTCGCATCTAACTTTATCAGATATCGTCGATTAACATCCATTGAAGCCCATTGAAGTCGATTGTCACTTTGTGTTTATTGAAATTGTTCAAAGTCTATCTTCCTCATTTGAAGTCGAATTTCAACATTTCTTATATATTTGAATGAGTTCGCATCTAACTTTATCAGATATCGTCGATTAACATCCATTGAAGCCCATTGAAGTCGATTGTCACTTTGTGTTTATTGAAAATTTTCAAAGTCTATCTTCCTCATTTGAAGTCGAATTTCAACATTTCTCATATATTTGAATGAGTTCGCATCTAACTTTATCAGATATCGTCGATTAACATCCATTGAAGCCCATTGAAGTCGATTGTCACTTTGTGTTTATTGAAATTGTTCAAAGTCTATCTTCCTCATTTGAAGTCGAATTTCAACATTTCTTATATATTTGAGTGAGTTCGCATCTAACTTTATCAGATATCGTCGATTAACATCCATTTAAGCCCATTGAAGTCGATTGTCACTTTGTGTTTATTGAAATTTTTCAAAGTCTATCTTCCTCATTTGAAGTCGAATTTCAACATTTCTTATATATTTAAATGAGTTCGCATCTAACTTTATCAGATATCGTCGATTAACATCCATTGAAGCCCATTGAAGTCGATTGTCACTTTGTGTTTATTGAAAATTTTCAAAGTCTATCTTCCTCATTTGAAGTCGAATTTCAACATTTCTTATATATTTAAATGAGTTCGCATCTAACTTTATCAGATATCGTCGATTAACATCCATTGAAGCCCATTGAAGTCGATTGCCACTTTGGGTTGATTGAAAATTTTCAAAGTCTATCTTCCTCATTTGAAGTCGAATTTCAACATTTCTTATATATTTGAATGAGTTTGTATCTGACTTTGTCAGATATCGTCGATTTACATTCATTGAAGCCCATTGAAGTCGATTGCCACTTTGTGTTTATTGAAAATTTTCAAAGTCTATCTTCCTCATTTGAAGTCGAATTTCAACATTTCTTATATATTTGAATGAGTTCGCATCTTACTTTATCAGATATCGTCGATTAACATCCATTGAAGCCCATTGAAGTCGATTGTCACTTTGTGTTGATTGAAAATTTTCAAAGTCTATCTTCCTCATTTGAAGTCGAATTTCAACATTTCTTATATATTTGAATGAGTTTGTATCTGACTCTGTCAGATATCGTCGATTTACATTCATTGAAGCCCATTGAGGTCGATTCTCACTTTGTGTTGATTGAAAATTTTCAAAGTCTATCTTCCTCATTTGAAGTCGAATTTCAACATTTCTCATATATTCAAATGAGTTCGCATCTAACTTTATCAGATATCGTCGATTAACATCCATTGAAGCTTATTGAAGTCGATTGCCACTTTGTGTTGATTGAAAATTTTCAAAGTCTGTCTTCCTCATTTGAAGTCGAATTTCAACATTTCTTATATATTTGAGTGAGTTCGCATCTGACTTTGTCAGATATCGTCGATTAACATCCATTGAAGCCCATTGAAGTCGATTGCCACTTTGTGTTTATTGAAAATTTTCAAAGTCTATCTTCCTCATTTGAAGTCGAATTTCAACATTTCTTATATATTTGAATGAGTTCGCATCTAACTTTATCAGATATCGTCGATTAACATCCATTGAAGCCCATTGAAGTCGATTGTCACTTTGTGTTGATTGAAAATTTTCAAAGTCTATCTTTCTCATTTGAAGTCGAATTTCAACATTTCTTATATATTTGAATGAGTTTGTATCTGACTCTGTCAGATATCGTCGATTTACATTCATTGAAGCCCATTGAGGTCGATTCTCACTTTGTGTTGATTGAAAATTTTCAAAGTCTATCTTCCTCATTTGAAGTCGAATTTCAACATTTCTCATATATTCAAATGAGTTCGCATCTAACTTTATCAGATATCGTCGATTAACATCCATTGAAGCTTATTGAAGTCGATTGCCACTTTGTGTTGATTGAAAATTTTCAAAGTCTGTCTTCCTCATTTGAAGTCGAATTTCAACATTTCTTATATATTTGAGTGAGTTCGCATCTGACTTTGTCAGATATCGTCGATTAACATCCATTGAAGCCCACTGAAGTCGATTGTCACTTTGTGTTTATTGAAATTGTTCAAAGTCTATCTTCCTCATTTGAAGTCGAATTTCAACATTTCTTATATATTTGAATGAGTTCGCATCTAACTTTATCAGATATCGTCGATTAACATCCATTGAAGCCCATTGAAGTCGATTGTCACTTTGTGTTTATTGAAAATTTTCAAAGTCTATCTTCCTCATTTGAAGTCGAATTTCAACATTTCTTATATATTTGAGTGAGTTCGCATCTGACTTTGTCAGATATCGTCGATTAACATCCATTGAAGCCCATTGAAGTCGATTGCCACTCTGTGTTTATTGAAAATTTTCAAAGTCTATCTTCCTCATTTGAAGTCGAATTTCAACATTTCTTATATATTTGAATGAGTTTGTATCTGACTTTGTCAGATATCGTCGATTTACATTCATTGAAGCCCACTGAAGTCGATTCTCACTTTGTGTTGATTGAAAATTTTCAAAGTCTATCTTCCTCATTTGAAGTCAAATTAAAACATTTTTTATATATTTGAATGAGTTTGTATCTGACTCTGTCAGATATCGTCGATTTACATTCATCGAAGCCCATTGAGGTCGATTTTCACTTTGTGTTCATTGAAAATTTTCAAAGTCTATCTTCCTCATTTGAAGTCGAATTTCAACATTTCTTATATATTTGAGTGAGTTCGCATCTAACTTTATCAGATATCGTCGATTAACATCCATTTAAGCCCATTGAAGTCGATTGTCACTTTGTGTTTATTGAAATTTTTCAAAGTCTATCTTCCTCATTTGAAGTCGAATTTCAACATTTCTTATATATTTGAATGAGTTCGCATCTAACTTTATCAGATATCGTCGATTAACATCCATTGAAGCCCATTGAAGTCGATTGTCACTTTGTGTTTATTGAAATTTTTCAAAGTCTATCGTCCTCATTTGAAGTCGAATTTCAACATTTCTTATATATTTGAATGAGTTCGCATCTAACTTTATCAGATATCGTCGATTAACATCCATTGAAGCCCATTGAAGTCGATTGTCACTTTGTGTTTATTGAAAATTTTCGAAGTCTATCTTCCTCATTTGAAGTCGAATTTCAACATTTCTTATATATTTGAGTGAGTTCGCATCTGACTTTGTCAGATATCGTCGATTAACATCCATTGAAGCCCATTGAAGTCGATTGTCACTTTGTGTTTATTGAAAATTTTCAAAGTCTATCTTCCTCATTTGAAGTCGAATTTCAACATTTCTTATATATTTGAGTGAGTTCGCATCTGACTTTGTCAGATATCGTCGATTAACATCCATTGAAGCCCATTGAAGTCGATTGTCACTTTGTGTTTATTGAAATTTTTCAAAGTCTATCTTCCTCATTTGAAGTCGAATTTCAACATTTCTTATATATTTGAATGAGTTCGCATCTAACTTTATCAGATATCGTCGATTAACATCCATTGAAGCCCATTGAAGTCGATTGTCACTTTGTGTTTATTGAAAATTTTCAAATTCTATCTTCCTCATTTGAAGTCGAATTTCAACATTTCTTATATATTTGAGTGAGTTCGCATCTGACTTTGTCAGATATCGTCGATTAACATCCATTGAAGCCCATTGAAGTCGATTGCCACTCTGTGTTTATTGAAAATGTTCAAAGTCTATCTTCCTCATTTGAAGTCGAATTTCAACATTTCTTATATATTTGAATGAGTTTGTATCTGACTTTGTCAGATATCGTCGATTTACATTCATTGAAGCCCATTGAAGTCGATTCTCACTTTGTGTTGATTGAAAATTTTCGAAGTCTATCTTCCTCATTTGAAGTCAAATTTCAACATTTTTTATATATTTGAATGAGTTTGTATCTGACTCTGTCAGATATCGTCGATTTACATTCATCGAAGCCCATTGAAGTCGATTTTCACTTTGTGTTGATTGAAAATTTTCAAAGTCTGTCTTCCTCATTTGAAGTCGAATTTCAACATTTCTTATATATTTGAGTGAGTTCGCATCTGACTTTGTCAGATATCGTCGATTAACATCCATTGAAGCCCATTGAAGTCGATTGTCACTTTGTGTTTATTGAAATTTTTCAAAGTCTATCTTCCTCATTTGAAGTCGAATTTCAACATTCCTTATATATTTGAATGAGTTCGCATCTAACTTTATCAGATATCGTCGATTAACATCCATTGAAGCCCATTGAAGTCGATTGTCACTTTGTGTTTATTGAAAATTTTCAAAGTCTATCTTCCTCATTTGAAGTCGAATTTCAACATTTCTTATATATTTGAGTGAGTTCGCATCTGACTTTGTCAGATATCGTCGATTAACATCCATTGAAGCCCATTGAAGTCGATTGCCACTTTGTGTTTATTGAAAATTTTCAAAGTCTATCTTCCTCATTTGAAGTCGAATTTCAACATTTCTTATATATTTGAATGAGTTTGTATCTGACTCTGTCAGATATCGTCGATTTACATTCATTGAAGCCCATTTAGGTCGATTCTCACTTTGTGTTGATTGAAAATTTTCAAAGTCTATCTTCCTCATTTGAAGTCGAATTTCAACATTTCTTATATATTTGAATGAGTTCGCATCTAACTTTATCAGATATCGTCGATTAACATCCATTGAAGCCCATTGAAGTCGATTGTCACTTTGTGTTTATTGAAATTTTTCAAAGTCTATCTTCCTCATTTGAAGGCGAATTTCAACATTTCTTATATATTTGAATGAGTTCGCATCTAACTTTATCAGATGTCGTCGATTAACATCCATTGAAGCCCATTGAAGTCGATTGTCACTTTGTGTTGATTGAAAATTTTCAAAGTCTGTCTTCCTCATTTGAAGTCGAATTTCAACATTTCTTATATATTTGAGTGAGTTCGCATCTGACTTTGTCAGATATCGTCGATTAACATCCATTGAAGCCCATTGAAGTCGATTGCCACTTTGTGTTTATTGAAAATTTTCAAAGTCTATCTTCCTCATTTGAAGTCGAATTTCAACATTTCTTATATATTTGAATGAGTTCGCATCTAACTTTATCAGATATCGTCGATTAACATCCATTGAAGCCCATTGAAGTCGATTGTCACTTTGTGTTTATTGAAATTTTTCAAAGTCTATCTTCCTCATTTGAAGTCGAATTTCAACATTTCTTATATATTTGAATGAGTTCGCATCTAACTTTATCAGATATCGTCGATTAACATCCATTGAAGCCCATTGAAGTCGATTGTCACTTTGTGTTTATTGAAAATTTTCAAATTCTATCTTCCTCATTTGAAGTCGAATTTCAACATTTCTTATATATTTGAGTGAGTTCGCATCTGACTTTGTCAGATATCGTCGATTAACATCCATTGAAGCCCATTGAAGTCGATTGCCACTCTGTGTTTATTGAAAATGTTCAAAGTCTATCTTCCTCATTTGAAGTCGAACTTCAACATTTCTTATATATTTGAATGAGTTTGTATCTGACTTTGTCAGATATCGTCGATTTACATTCATTGAAGCCCATTGAAGTCGATTCTCACTTTGTGTTTATTGAAAATTTTCAAATTCTATCTTCCTCATTTGAAGTCGAATTTCAACATTTCTTATATATTTGAGTGAGTTCGCATCTGACTTTGTCAGATATCGTCGATTAACATCCATTGAAGCCCATTGAAGTCGATTGCCACTCTGTGTTTATTGAAAATGTTCAAAGTCTATCTTCCTCATTTGAAGTCGAACTTCAACATTTCTTATATATTTGAATGAGTTTGTATCTGACTTTGTCAGATATCGTCGATTTACATTCATTGAAGCCCATTGAAGTCGATTCTCACTTTGTGTTGATTGAAAATTTTCAAAGTCTATCTTCCTCATTTGAAGGCGAATTTCAACATTTCTTATATATTTGAATGAGTTCGCATCTAACTTTATCAGATGTCGTCGATTAACATCCATTGAAGCCCATTGAAGTCGATTGTCACTTTGTGTTGATTGAAAATTTTCAAAGTCTGTCTTCCTCATTTGAAGTCGAATTTCAACATTTCTTATATATTTGAGTGAGTTCGCATCTGACTTTGTCAGATATCGTCGATTAACATCCATTGAAGCCCATTGAAGTCGATTGCCACTTTGTGTTTATTGAAAATTTTCAAAGTCTATCTTCCTCATTTGAAGTCGAATTTCAACATTTCTTATATATTTGAATGAGTTCGCATCTAACTTTATCAGATATCGTCGATTAACATCCATTGAAGCCCATTGAAGTCGATTGTCACTTTGTGTTTATTGAAATTTTTCAAAGTCTATCTTCCTCATTTGAAGTCGAATTTCAACATTTCTTATATATTTGAATGAGTTCGCATCTAACTTTATCAGATATCGTCGATTAACATCCATTGAAGCCCATTGAAGTCGATTGTCACTTTGTGTTTATTGAAAATTTTCAAATTCTATCTTCCTCATTTGAAGTCGAATTTCAACATTTCTTATATATTTGAGTGAGTTCGCATCTGACTTTGTCAGATATCGTCGATTAACATCCATTGAAGCCCATTGAAGTCGATTGCCACTCTGTGTTTATTGAAAATGTTCAAAGTCTATCTTCCTCATTTGAAGTCGAACTTCAACATTTCTTATATATTTGAATGAGTTTGTATCTGACTTTGTCAGATATCGTCGATTTACATTCATTGAAGCCCATTGAAGTCGATTCTCACTTTGTGTTGATTGAAAATTTTCAAAGTCTATCTTCCTCATTTGAAGTCAAATTTCAACATTTTTTATATATTTGAATGAGTTTGTATCTGACTCTGTCAGATATCGTCGATTTACATTCATCGAAGCCCATTGAGGTCGATTTTCACTTTGTGTTTATTGAAAATTTTCAAAGTCTATCTTCCTCATTTGAAGTCGAATTTCAACATTTCTTATATATTTGAGTGAGTTCGCATCTAACTTTATCAGATATCGTCGATTAACATCCATTGACGCCCATTGAAGTCGATTGTCACTTTGTGTTTATTGAAAATTTTCAAAGTCTATCTTCCTCATTTGAAGTCGAATTTCAACATTTCTTATATATTTGAGTGAGTTCGCATCTGACTTTGTCAGATATCGTCGATTAACATCCATTGAAGCCCATTGAAGTCGATTGCCACTTTGTGTTTATTGAAAATTTTCAAAGTCTATCTTCCTCATTTGAAGTCGAATTTCAACATTTTTTATATTCTTGGATGAGTTTGTATCTGACTCTGTCAGATATCGTCGATTTACATTCATCGAAGCCCATTGAGGTCGATTTTCACTTTGTGTTGATTGAAAATTTTCAAAGTCTATCTTCCTCATTTGAAGTCGAATTTCAACATTTCTTATATATTTGAGTGAGTTCGCATCTGACTTTGTCAGATATCGTCGATTAACATCCATTGAAGCCCATTGAAGTCGATTGTCACTTTGTGTTTATTGAAATTTTTCAAAGTCTATCTTCCTCATTTGAAGTCGAATTTCAACATTTCTTATATATTTGAATGAGTTCGCATCTAACTTTATCAGATATCGTCGATTAACATCCATTGAAGCCCATTGAAGTCGATTGTCACTTTGTGTTTATTGAAAATTTTCAAAGTCATCTTCCTCATTTGAAGTCGAATTTCAACATTTCTTATATATTTGAGTGAGTTCGCATCTGACTTTGTCAGATATCGTCGATTAACATCCATTGAAGCACATTGAAGTCGATTGCCACTTTGTGTTTATTGAAAATTTTCAAAGTCTATCTTCCTCATTTGAAGTCGAATTTCAACATTTCTTATATATTTAAATGAGTTCGCATCTAACTTTATCAGATATCGTCGATTAACATCCATTGAAGCCCATTGAAGTCGATTGTCACTTTGTGTTTATTGAAAATTTTCAAAGTCTATCTTCCTCATTTGAAGTCGAATTTCAACATTTCTTATATATTTAAATGAGTTCGCATCTAACTTTATCAGATATCGTCGATTAACATCCATTGAAGCCCATTGAAGTCGATTGTCACTTTGTGTTTATTGAAAATTTTCAAAGTCTATCTTCCTCATTTGAAGTCGAATTTCAACATTTCTTATATATTTAAATGAGTTCGCATCTAACTTTATCAGATATCGTCGATTAACATCCATTGAAGCCCATTGAAGTCGATTGCCACTTTGGGTTGATTGAAAATTTTAAAAGTCTATCTTCCTCATTTGAAGTCGAATTTCAACATTTCTTATATATTTGAATGAGTTTGTATCTGACTTTGTCAGATATCGTCGATTTACATTCATTGAAGCCCATTGAAGTCGATTGCCACTTTGTGTTTATTGAAAATTTTCAAAGTCTATCTTCCTCATTTGAAGTCGAATTTCAACATTTCTTATATATTTGAATGAGTTCGCATCTAACTTTATCAGATATCGTCGATTAACATCCATTGAAGCCCATTGAAGTCGATTGTCACTTTGTGTTTATTGAAAATTTTCAAAGTCATCTTCCTCATTTGAAGTCGAATTTCAACATTTCTTATATATTTGAGTGAGTTCGCATCTGACTTTGTCAGATATCGTCGATTAACATCCATTGAAGCACATTGAAGTCGATTGCCACTTTGTGTTTATTGAAAATTTTCAAAGTCTATCTTCCTCATTTGAAGTCGAATTTCAACATTTCTTATATATTTAAATGAGTTCGCATCTAACTTTATCAGATATCGTCGATTAACATCCATTGAAGCCCATTGAAGTCGATTGTCACTTTGTGTTTATTGAAAATTTTCAAAGTCTATCTTCCTCATTTGAAGTCGAATTTCAACATTTCTTATATATTTAAATGAGTTCGCATCTAACTTTATCAGATATCGTCGATTAACATCCATTGAAGCCCATTGAAGTCGATTGTCACTTTGTGTTTATTGAAAATTTTCAAAGTCTATCTTCCTCATTTGAAGTCGAATTTCAACATTTCTTATATATTTAAATGAGTTCGCATCTAACTTTATCAGATATCGTCGATTAACATCCATTGAAGCCCATTGAAGTCGATTGCCACTTTGGGTTGATTGAAAATTTTAAAAGTCTATCTTCCTCATTTGAAGTCGAATTTCAACATTTCTTATATATTTGAATGAGTTTGTATCTGACTTTGTCAGATATCGTCGATTTACATTCATTGAAGCCCATTGAAGTCGATTGCCACTTTGTGTTTATTGAAAATTTTCAAAGTCTATCTTCCTCATTTGAAGTCGAATTTCAACATTTCTTATATATTTGAATGAGTTCGCATCTTACTTTATCAGATATCGTCGATTAACATCCATTGAAGCCCATTGAAGTCGATTGTCACTTTGTGTTGATTGAAAATTTTCAAAGTCTATCTTCCTCATTTGAAGTCGAATTTCAACATTTCTTATATATTTGAATGAGTTTGTATCTGACTCTGTCAGATATCGTCGATTTACATTCATTGAAGCCCATTGAGGTCGATTCTCACTTTGTGTTGATTGAAAATTTTCAAAGTCTATCTTCCTCATTTGAAGTCGAATTTCAACATTTCTCATATATTCAAATGAGTTCGCATCTAACTTTATCAGATATCGTCGATTAACATCCATTGAAGCTTATTGAAGTCGATTGCCACTTTGTGTTGATTGAAAATTTTCAAAGTCTGTCTTCCTCATTTGAAGTCGAATTTCAACATTTCTTATATATTTGAGTGAGTTCGCATCTGACTTTGTCAGATATCGTCGATTAACATCCATTGAAGCCCATTGAAGTCGATTGCCACTTTGTGTTTATTGAAAATTTTCAAAGTCTATCTTCCTCATTTGAAGTCGAATTTCAACATTTCTTATATATTTGAATGAGTTCGCATCTAACTTCATCAGATATCGTCGATTAACATCCATTGAAGCCCATTGAAGTCGATTGTCACTTTGTGTTGATTGAAAATTTTCAAAGTCTATCTTTCTCATTTGAAGTCGAATTTCAACATTTCTTATATATTTGAATGAGTTTGTATCTGACTCTGTCAGATATCGTCGATTTACATTCATTGAAGCCCATTGAGGTCGATTCTCACTTTGTGTTGATTGAAAATTTTCAAAGTCTATCTTCCTCATTTGAAGTCGAATTTCAACATTTCTCATATATTCAAATGAGTTCGCATCTAACTTTATCAGATATCGTCGATTAACATCCATTGAAGCTTATTGAAGTCGATTGCCACTTTGTGTTGATTGAAAATTTTCAAAGTCTGTCTTCCTCATTTGAAGTCGAATTTCAACATTTCTTATATATTTGAGTGAGTTCGCATCTGACTTTGTCAGATATCGTCGATTAACATCCATTGAAGCCCACTGAAGTCGATTGCCACTTTGTGTTTATTGAAAATTTTCAAAGTCTATCTTCCTCATTTGAAGTCGAATTTCAACATTTCTCATATATTTGAATGAGTTCGCATCTAACTTTATCAGATATCGTCGATTAACATCCATTGAAGCCCATTGAAGTCGATTGTCACTTTGTGTTTATTGAAATTGTTCAAAGTCTATCTTCCTCATTCGAAGTCGAATTTCAACATTTCTTATATATTTGAATGAGTTCGCATCTAACTTTATCAGATATCGTCGATTAACATCCATTGAAGCCCATTGAAGTCGATTGTCACTTTGTGAATATTGAAAATTTTCAAAGTCTATCTTCCTCATTTGAAGTCGAATTTCAACATTTCTTATATATTTGAGTGAGTTCGCATCTGACTTTGTCAGATATCGTCGATTAACATCCATTGAAGCCCATTGAAGTCGATTGCCACTCTGTGTTTATTGAAAATTTTCAAAGTCTATCTTCCTCATTTGAAGTCGAATTTCAACATTTCTCATATATTTGAATGAGTTTGTATCTGACTTTGTCAGATATCGTCGATTTACATTCATTGAAGCCCACTGAAGTCGATTCTCACTTTGTGTTGATTGAAAATTTTCAAAGTCTATCTTCCTCATTTGAAGTCAAATTTCAACATTTTTTATATATTTGAATGAGTTTGTATCTGACTCTGTCAGATATCGTCGATTTACATTCATCGAAGCCCATTGAGGTCGATTTTCACTTTGTGTTCATTGAAAATTTTCAAAGTCTATCTTCCTCATTTGAAGTCGAATTTCAACATTTCTTATATATTTGAGTGAGTTCGCATCTAACTTTATCAGATATCGTCGATTAACATCCATTTAAGCCCATTGAAGTCGATTGTCACTTTGTGTTTATTGAAATTTTTCAAAGTCTATCTTCCTCATTTGAAGTCGAATTTCAACATTTCTTATATATTTGAATGAGTTCGCATCTAACTTTATCAGATATCGTCGATTAACATCCATTGAAGTCCATTGAAGTCGATTGTCACTTTGTGTTTATTGAAATTTTTCAAAGTCTATCGTCCTCATTTGAAGTCGAATTTCAACATTTCTTATATATTTGAATGAGTTCGCATCTAACTTTATCAGATATCGTCGATTAACATCCATTGAAGCCCATTGAAGTCGATTGTCACTTTGTGTTTATTGAAAATTTTCAAAGTCTATCTTCCTCATTTGAAGTCGAATTTCAACATTTCTTATATATTTGAGTGAGTTCGCATCTGACTTTGTCAGATATCGTCGATTAACATCCATTGAAGCCCATTGAAGTCGATTGTCACTTTGTGTTTATTGAAAATTTTCAAAGTCTATCTTCCTCATTTGAAGTCGAATTTCAACATTTCTCATAAATTCAAATGAGTTCGCATCTAACTTTATCAGATATCGTCGATTAACATCCATTGAAGCTTATTGAAGTCGATTTTCACTTTGTGTTGATTGAAAATTTTCAAAGTCTATCTTCCTCATTTGAAGTCGAATTTCAACATTTCTTATATATTTGAGTGAGTTCGCATCTGACTTTGTCAGATATCGTCGATTAACATCCATTGAAGCCCATTGAAGTCGATTGTCACTTTGTGTTTATTGAAATTTTTCAAAGTCTATCTTCCTCATTTGAAGTCGAATTTCAACATTTCTTATATATTTGAATGAGTTTGTATCTGACTTTGTCAGATATCGTCGATTTACATTCATTGAAGCCCATTGAAGTCGATTCTCACTTTGTGTTGATTGAAAATTTTCAAAGTCTATCTTCCTCATTTGAAGTCGAATTTCAACATTTTTTATATATTTGAATGAGTTTGTATCTGACTCTGTCAGATATCGTCGATTTACATTCATCGAAGCCCATTGGGGTCGATTTTCACTTTGTGTTGATTGAAAATTTTCAAAGTCTATCTTCCTCATTTGAAGTCGAATTTCAATATTTCTCATATATTCAAATGAGTTCGCATCTAACTTTATCAGATATCGTCGATTAACATCCATTGAAGCTTATTGAAGTCGATTGTCACTTTGTGTTTATTGAAATTTTTCAAAGTCTATCTTCCTCATTTGAAGTCGAATTTCAACATTTCTTATATATTTGAATGAGTTCGCATCTAACTTTATCAGATATCGTCGATTAACATCCATTGAAGCCCATTGAAGTCGATTGTCACTTTGTGTTTATTGAAATTTTTCAAAGTCTATCGTCCTCATTTGAAGTCGAATTTCAACATTTCTTATATATTTGAATGAGTTCGCATCTAACTTCATCAGATATCGTCGATTAACATCCATTGAAGCCCATTGAAGTCGATTGCCACTTTGGGTTGATTGAAAATTTTCAAAGTCTATCTTCCTCATTTGAAGTCGATTTTCAACATTTCTTATATATTTGAATGAGTTTGTATCTGACTTTGTCAGATATCGTCGATTTACATTCATTGAAGCCCATTGAAGTCGATTCTCACTTTGTGTTTATTGAAAATTTTCAAAGTCTATCTTCCTCATTTGAAGTCGAATTTCAACATTTCTTATATATTTGAATGAGTTTGTATCTGACTTTGTCAGATATCGTCGAATTACATTCATTGAAGCCCATTGAAGTCGATTCTCACTTTGTGTTGATTGAAAATTTTCAAAGTCTATCTTCCTCATTTGAAGTCGAATTTCAACATTTCTCATATATTTAAATGAGTTCGCATCTAACTTTATCAGATATCGTCGATTAACATCCATTGAAGCCCATTGAAGTTGATTGTCACTTTGTGTTGATTGAAAATTTTCAAAGTCTATCTTCCTCATTTGAAGTCGAATTTCAACATTTCTTATATATTTGAATGAGTTTGTATCTGACTTTGTCAGATATCGTCGATTTACATTCATTGAAGCCCATTGAAGTCGATTCTCACTTTGTGTTTATTGAAAATTTTCAAAGTCTATCTTCCTCATTTGAAGTAGAATTTCAACATTTCTTATATATTTGAGTGAGTTCGCATCTGACTTTGTCAGATATCGTCGATTAACATCCATTGAAGCTTATTGAAGTCGATTGCCACTTTGTGCTGATGAAAATTTTCAAAGTCTATCTTCCTAATTTGCAGTCGAATTTCAACATTTCTTATATATTTGAATGAGTTTGTATCTGACTTTGTCAGATATCGTCGATTTACATTCATTGAAGCCCATTGAGGTCGATTCTCACTTTGTGTTGATTGAAAATTTTCAAAGTCTGTCTTCCTCATTTGAAGTCGAATTTCAACATTTCTTATATATTTGAGTGAGTTCGCATCTGACTTTGTCAGATATCGTCGATTAACATCCATTGAAGCCCATTGAAGTCGATTGCCACTTTGTGTTTATTGAAATTTTTCAAAGTCTATCTTCCTCATTTGAAGTCGAATTTCAACATTTCTTATATATTTGAATGAGTTCGCATCTAACTTTATCAGATATCGTCGATTAACATCCATTGAAGCCCATTGAAGTCGATTGTCACTATGTGTTTATTGAAAATTTTCAAAGTCTATCTTCCTCATTTGAAGTCGAATTTCAACATTTCTTATATATTTGAATGAGTTTGTATCTGACTTTGTCAGATATCGTCGATTTACATTCATTGAAGCCCATTGAGGTCGATTCTCACTTTGTGTTGATTGAAAATTTTCAAAGTCTATCTTCCTCATTTGAAGTCGAATTTCAACATTTCTTATATATTTGAGTGAGTTCGCATCTGACTTTGTCAGATATCGTCGATTAACATCCATTGAAGCTTATTGAAGTCGATTGCCACTTTGTGCTGATGAAAATTTTCAAAGTCTATCTTCCTCATTTGAAGTCGATTTTCAACATTTCTTATATATTTGAATGAGTTTGTATCTGACTTTGTCAGATATCGTCGATTTACATTCATTGAAGCCCATTGAAGTCGATTCTCACTTTGTGTTTATTGAAAATTTTCAAAGTCTATCTTCCTCATTTGAAGTCGAATTTCAACATTTCTTATATATTTGAATGAGTTTGTATCTGACTTTGTCAGATATCGTCGAATTACATTCATTGAAGCCCATTGAAGTCGATTCTCACTTTGTGTTGATTGAAAATTTTCAAAGTCTATCTTCCTCATTTGAAGTCGAATTTCAACATTTCTCATATATTTAAATGAGTTCGCATCTAACTTTATCAGATATCGTCGATTAACATCCATTGAAGCCCATTGAAGTTGATTGTCACTTTGTGTTGATTGAAAATTTTCAAAGTCTATCTTCCTCATTTGAAGTCGAATTTCAACATTTCTTATATATTTGAATGAGTTTGTATCTGACTTTGTCAGATATCGTCGATTTACATTCATTGAAGCCCATTGAAGTCGATTCTCACTTTGTGTTGAATGAAAATTTTCAAAGTCTATCTTCCTCATTTGAAGTCGAATTTCAACATTTCTCATATATTTAAATGAGTTCGCATCTAACTTTATCAGATATCGTCGATTAACATCCATTGAAGCCCATTGAAGTCGATTGTCACTTTGTGTTGATTGAAAATTTTCAAAGTCTATCTTTCTCATTTGAAGTCGAATTTCAACATTTCTTATATATTTAAATGAGTTCGCATCTAACTTTATCAGATATCGTCGATTAACATCCATTGAAGCCCATTGAAGTCGATTGTCACTTTGTGTTTATTGAAAATTTTCAAAGTCTATCTTCCTCATTTGAAGTAGAATTTCAACATTTCTTATATATTTGAGTGAGTTCGCATCTGACTTTGTCAGATATCGTCGATTAACATCCATTGAAGCTTATTGAAGTCGATTGCCACTTTGTGCTGATGAAAATTTTCAAAGTCTATCTTCCTAATTTGCAGTCGAATTTCAACATTTCTTATATATTTGAATGAGTTTGTATCTGACTTTGTCAGATATCGTCGATTTACATTCATTGAAGCCCATTGAGGTCGATTCTCACTTTGTGTTGATTGAAAATTTTCAAAGTCTGTCTTCCTCATTTGAAGTCGAATTTCAACATTTCTTATATATTTGAGTGAGTTCGCATCTGACTTTGTCAGATATCGTCGATTAACATCCATTGAAGCCCATTGAAGTCGATTGCCACTTTGTGTTTATTGAAATTTTTCAAAGTCTATCTTCCTCATTTGAAGTCGAATTTCAACATTTCTTATATATTTGAATGAGTTCGCATCTAACTTTATCAGATATCGTCGATTAACATCCATTGAAGCCCATTGAAGTCGATTGTCACTTTGTGTTTATTGAAAATTTTCAAAGTCTATCTTCCTCATTTGAAGTCGAATTTCAACATTTCTTATATATTTGAATGAGTTTGTATCTGACTTTGTCAGATATCGTCGATTTACATTCATTGAAGCCCATTGAGGTCGATTCTCACTTTGTGTTGATTGAAAATTTTCAAAGTCTATCTTCCTCATTTGAAGTCGAATTTCAACATTTCTTATATATTTGAGTGAGTTTGCATCTAAGTTTGTCAGATATCGTCGATTTACATTCATTGAAGCCCATTGAAGTCGATTGCCTCTTTGTGTTTATTGAAAATTTTCAAAGTCTATCTTCCTCATTTGAAGTCGAATTTCAACATTTCTTATATATTTGAATGAGTTTGTATCTGACTTTGTCAGATATCGTCGATTTACATTCATTGAAGCCCATTGAAGTCGATTCTCACTTTGTGTTGATTGAAAATTTTTAAAGTCTATCTTCCTCATTTGAAGTCGAATTTCAACATTTCTTATATATTTGAATGAGTTTGTATCTGACTCCGTCAGATATCGTCGATTTACATTCATTGAAGCCCATTGAGGTCGATTCTCACTTTGTGTTGATTGAAAATTTTCAAAGTCTATCTTCCTCATTTGAAGTCGAATTTCAACATTTCTCATATATTTAAATGAGTTCGCATCTAACTTTATCAGATATCTTCGATTAACATCCATTGAAGCTTATTGAAGTCGATTGCCACTTTGTGTTGATTGAAAATTTTCAAAGTCTGTCTTCCTCATTTGAAGTCGAATTTCAACATTTCTTATATATTTGAGAGAGTTCGCATATGACTTTGTCAGATATCGTCGATTAACATCCATTGAAGCCCATTGAAGTCGATTGTCACTTTGTGTTTATTGAAAATTTTCAAAGTCTATCTTCCTCATTTGAAGTCGAATTTCAACATTTCTTATATATTTGAGTGAGTTTGCATCTAACTTTGTCAGATATCGTCGATTTACATTCATTGAAGCCCATTGAAGTCGATTGCCACTTTGTGTTTATTGAAAATTTTCAAAGTCTATCTTCCTCATTTGAAGTCGAATTTCAACATTTCTTATATATTTGAATGAGTTTGTATCTGACTTTGTCAGATATCGTCGATTTACATTCATTGAAGCCCATTGAGGTCGATTCTCACTTTGTGTTGATTGAAAATTTTCAAAGTCTATCTTCCTCATTTGAAGTCGAATTTCAACATTTCTCATATATTCAAATGAGATCGCATCTAACTTTATCAGATATCGTCGATTAACATCCATTGAAGCTTATTGAAGTCGATTGCCACTTTGTGTTGATTGAAAATTTTCAAAGTCTATCTTCCTCATTTGAAGTCGAATTTCAACATTTCTTATATATTTGAGTGAGTTCGCATCTGACTTTGTCAGATATCGTCGATTAACATCCATTGAAGCCCATTGAAGTCGATTGCCACTTTGTGTTTATTGAAAATTTTCAAAGTCTATCTTCCTCATTTGTAGTCGAATTTCAACATTTCTTATGAATTTGAATGAGTTCGCATCTAACTTTATCAGATATCGTCGATTAACATCCATTGAAGCTTATTGAAGTCGATTGCCACTTTGTGCTGATTGAAAATTTTCAAAGTCTATCTTCCACATTTGAAGTCGAATTTCAACATTTTTTATATATTTGAATGAGTTTGTATCTGACTCTGTCAGATATCGTCGATTTACATTCATCGAAGCCCATTGAGGTCGATTTTCACTTTGTGTTGATTGAAAATTTTCAAAGTCTATCTTCCTCATTTGAAGTCGAATTTCAACATTTCTCATATATTCAAATGAGTTCGCATCTGACTTTATCAGATATCGTCGATTAACATCCATTGAAGCTTATTGAAGTCGATTGCCACTTTGTGTTTATTGAAAATTTTCAAAGTCTATCTTCCTCATTTGAAGTCGAATTTCAACATTTCTTATATATTTGAATGAGTTCGCATCTAACTTTATCAGATATCGTCGATTAACATCCATTGAAGCCCATTGAAGTCGATTGTCACTTTGTGTTTATTGAAAATTTTCAAAGTCTATCTTCCTCATTTGAAGTCGAATTTCAACATTTCTTATATATTTGAATGAAATTGTATCTGACTTTGTCAGATATCGTCGATTTACATTCAATGAAGCCCATTGAAGTCGATTCTCACTTTGTGTTGATTGAAAATTTTCAAAGTCTATCTTCCTCATTTGAAGTCGAATTTCAACATTTCTTATATATTTGAATGAGTTTGTATCTGACTCTGTCAGATATCGTCGATTTACATTCATTGAAGCCCATTGAGGTCGATTCTCACTTTGTGTTGATTGAAAATTTTCAAAGTCTATCTTCCTCATTTGAAGTCGAATTTCAACATTTCTCATATATTTAAATGAGTTCGCATCTAACTTTATCAGATATCGTCGATTAACATCCATTGAAGCTTATTGAAGTCGATTGCCACTTTGTGTTGATTGAAAATTTTCAAAATCTGTCTTCCTCATTTGAAGTCGAATTTCAACATTTCTTATATATTTGAGAGAGTTCGCATCTGACTTTGTCAGATATCGTCGATTAACATCCATTGAAGCCCATTGAAGTCGATTGCCACTTTGTGTTTATTGAAATTTTTCAAAGTCTATCTTCCTCATTTGAAGTCGAATTTCAACATTTCTTATATATTTGAATGAGTTCGCATCTAACTTTATCAGATATCGTCGATTAACATCCATTGAAGCCCATTGAAGTCGATTGTCACTTTGTGTTTATTGAAAATTTTCAAAGTCTATCTTCCTCATTTGAAGTCGAATTTCAACATTTCTTATATATTTGAGTGAGTTCGCATCTGACTTTGTCAGATATCGTCGATTAACATCCATTGACGCCCATTGAAGTCGATTGCCACTTTGTGTTTATTGAAAATTTTCAAAGTCTATCTTCCTCATTTGAAGTCGAATTTCAACATTTCTTATATATTTGAATGAGTTTGTATCTGACTTTGTCAGATATCGTCGATTTACATTCATTGAAGCCCATTGAAGTCGATTGCCACTTTGGGTTGATTGAAAATTCTCAAAGTCTATCTTCCTCATTTGAAGTCGAATTTCAACATTTCTTATATATTTGAATGAGTTCGCATCTAACTTTATCAGATATCGTCGATTAACATCCATTGAAACCCATTGAAGTCGATTGTCACTTTGTGTTTATTGAGAATTTTCAAAGTCTATCTTCCTCATTTGAAGTCGAATTTCAACATTTCTTATATATTTGAGTGAGTTCGCATCTGACTTTGTCAGATATCGTCGATTAACATCCATTGAAGCCCATTGAAGTCGATTGCCACTTTGTGTTTATTGAAAATTTTCAAAGTCTATCTTCCTCATTTGAAGTCGAATTTCAACATTTCTTATATATTTGAATGAGTTTGTATCTGACTTTGTCAGATATCGTCGATTTACATTCATTGAAGCCCATTGAAGTCGATTCTCACTTTGTGTTGATTAAAAATTTTCAAAGTCTATCTTCCTCATTTGAAGTCGAATTTCAACATTTCTCATATATTCAAATGAGTTCGCATCTAACTTTATCAGATATCGTCGATTAACATCCATTGAAGCTTATTGAAGTCGATTGCCACTTTGTGTTGATTGAAAATTTTCAAAGTCTATCTTCCTCATTTGAAGTCGAATTTCAACATTCCTTATATATTTGAGTGAGTTCGCATCTGACTTTATCAGATATCGTCGATTAACATCCATTGAAGCTTATTGAAGTCGATTGCCACTTTGTGTTTATTGAAAATTTTCAAAGTCTATCTTCCTCATTTGAAGTCGAATTTCAACATTTCTTATATATTTAAATGAGTTCGCATCTAACTTTATCAGATATCGTCGATTAACATCCATTGAAGCCCATTGAAGTCGATTGTCACTTTGTGTTTATTGAAAATTTTCATCGTCTATCTTCCTCATTTGGAGTCGAATTTCAACATTTCTCATATATTTAAATGAGTTCGCATCTAACTTTATCAGATATCGTCGATTAACATCCATTGAAGCCCATTGAAGTCGATTGCCACTTTGGGTTGATTGAAAATTTTCAAAGTCTATCTTCCTCATTTGAAGTCGATTTTCAACATTTCTTATATATTTGAATGAGTTTGTATCTGACTTTGTCAGATATCGTCGATTTACATTCATTGAAGCCCATTGAAGTCGATTCTCACTTTGTGTTTATTGAAAATTTTCAAAGTCTATCTTCCTCAATTGAAGTCGATTTTCAACATTTCTTATATATTTGAGTGAGTTCGCATCTGACTTTGTCAGATATCGTCGATTAACATCCATCGAAGCTTATTGAAGTCGATTGCCACTTTGTGCTGATGAAAATTTTCAAAGTCTGTCTTCCTCATTTGAAGTCGAATTTCAACATTTCTCATATATTTAAATGAGTTCGCATCTAACTTTATCAGATATCGTCGATTAACATCCATTGAAGCCCATTGAAGTCGATTGCCACTTTGGGTTGATTGAAAATTCTCAAAGTCTATCTTCCTCATTTGAAGTCGAATTTCAACATTTCTTATATATTTGAATGAGTTCGCATCTAACTTTATCAGATATCGTCGATTAACATCCATTGAAGCCCATTGAAGTCGATTGTCACTTTGTGTTTATTGAGAATTTTCAAAGTCTATCTTCCTCATTTGAAGTCGAATTTCAACATTTCTTATATATTTGAGTGAGTTCGCATCTGACTTTGTCAGATATCGTCGATTAACATCCATTGAAGCCCATTGAAGTCGATTGCCACTTTGTGTTTATTGAAAATTTTCAAAGTCTATCTTCCTCATTTGAAGTCGAATTTCAACATTTCTTATATATTTGAATGAGTTTGTATCTGACTTTGTCAGATATCGTCGATTTACATTCATTGAAGCCCATTGAAGTCGATTCTCACTTTGTGTTGATTGAAAATTTTCAAAGTCTATCTTCCTCATTTGAAGTGGAATTTCAACATTTCTCATATATTCAAATGATTTCGCATCTAACTTTATCAGATATCGTCGATTAACATCCATTGAAGCTTATTGAAGTCGATTGCCACTTTGTGTTGATTGAAAATTTTCAAAGTCTATCTTCCTCATTTGAAGTCGAATTTCAACATTTCTTATATATTTGAATGAGTTTGTATCTGACTTTGTCAGATATCGTCGATTTACATTCATTGAAGCCCATTGAAGTCGATTCTCACTTTGTGTTGATTGAAAATTTTCAAAGTCTATCTTCCTCATTTGAAGTCGAATTTCAACATTTCTCATATATTCAAATGAGTTCGCATCTAACTTTATCAGATATCGTCGATTAACATCCATTGAAGCTTATTGAAGTCGATTGCCACTTTGTGTTGATTGAAAATTTTCAAAGTCTATCTTCCTCATTTGAAGTCGAATTTCAACATTCCTTATATATTTGAGTGAGTTCGCATCTGACTTTATCAGATATCGTCGATTAACATTCATTGAAGCTTATTGAAGTCGATTGCCACTTTTTGTTTATTGAAAAT
Organism: Diorhabda sublineata; assembly: GCF_026230105.1. NCBI lineage: Eukaryota > Metazoa > Arthropoda > Insecta > Coleoptera > Chrysomelidae > Diorhabda > Diorhabda sublineata. The sequence goes on along the minus strand of NC_079479.1, from coordinate 18,593,191 downwards.
TTTCAAAGTCTATCTTCCTCATTTGAAGTCGAATTTCAACATTTCTTATATATTTAAATGAGTTCGCATCTAACTTTATCAGATATCGTCGATTAACATCCATTGAAGCCCATTGAAGTCGATTGTCACTTTGTGTTTATTGAAAATTTTCATCGTCTATCTTCCTCATTTGGAGTCGAATTTCAACATTTCTCATATATTTAAATGAGTTCGCATCTAACTTTATCAGATATCGTCGATTAACATCCATTGAAGCCCATTGAAGTCGATTGCCACTTTGGGTTGATTGAAAATTTTCAAAGTCTATCTTCCTCATTTGAAGTCGATTTTCAACATTTCTTATATATTTGAATGAGTTTGTATCTGACTTTGTCAGATATCGTCGATTTACATTCATTGAAGCCCATTGAAGTCGATTCTCACTTTGTGTTTATTGAAAATTTTCAAAGTCTATCTTCCTCAATTGAAGTCGAATTTCAACATTTCTTATATATTTGAGTGAGTTCGCATCTGACTTTGTCAGATATCGTCGATTAACATCCATCGAAGCTTATTGAAGTCGATTGCCACTTTGTGCTGATGAAAATTTTCAAAGTCTGTCTTCCTCATTTGAAGTCGAATTTCAACATTTCTCATATATTTAAATGAGTTCGCATCTAACTTTATCAGATATCGTCGATTAACATCCATTGAAGCCCATTGAAGTCGATTGTCACTTTGTGTTTATTGAGAATTTTCAAAGTCTATCTTCCTCATTTGAAGTCGAATTTCAACATTTCTTATATATTTGAGTGAGTTCGCATCTGACTTTGTCAGATATCGTCGATTAACATCCATCGAAGCTTATTGAAGTCGATTGCCACTTTGTGCTGATGAAAATTTTCAAAGTCTGTCTTCCTCATTTGAAGTCGAATTTCAACATTTCTCATATATTTAAATGAGTTCGCATCTAACTTTATCAGATATCGTCGATTAACATCCATTGAAGCCCATTGAAGTCGATTGCCACTTTGTGTTTATTGAAAATTTTCAAAGTCTATCTTCCTCATTTGAAGTCGAATTTCAACATTTCTTATATATTTGAATGAGTTTGTATCTGACTTTGTCAGATATCGTCGATTTACATTCATTGAAGCCCATTGAAGTCGATTCTCACTTTGTGTTGATTGAAAATTTTCAAAGTCTATCTTCCTCATTTGAAGTCGAATTTCAACATTTCTCATATATTCAAATGAGTTCGCATCTAACTTTATCAGATATCGTCGATTAACATCCATTGAAGCTTATTGAAGTCGATTGCCACTTTGTGTTGATTGAAAATTTTCAAAGTCTATCTTCCTCATTTGAAGTCGAATTTCAACATTCCTTATATATTTGAGTGAGTTCGCATCTGACTTTATCAGATATCGTCGATTAACATCCATTGAAGCTTATTGAAGTCGATTGTCACTTTGTGTTTATTGAAAATTTTCATCGTCTATCTTCCTCATTTGGAGTCGAATTTCAACATTTCTCATATATTTAAATGAGTTCGCATCTAACTTTATCAGATATCGTCGATTAACATCCATTGAAGCCCATTGAAGTCGATTGCCACTTTGGGTTGATTGAAAATTTTCAAAGTCTATCTTCCTCATTTGAAGTCGATTTTCAACATTTCTTATATATTTGAATGAGTTTGTATCTGACTTTGTCAGATATCGTCGATTTACATTCATTGAAGCCCATTGAAGTCGATTCTCACTTTGTGTTTATTGAAAATTTTCAAAGTCTATCTTCCTCAATTGAAGTCGAATTTCAACATTTCTTGTATATTTGAGTGAGTTCGCATCTGACTTTGTCAGATATCGTCGATTAACATCCATCGAAGCTTATTGAAGTCGATTGCCACTTTGGGTTGATTGAAAATTCTCAAAGTCTATCTTCCTCATTTGAAGTCGAATTTCAACATTTCTTATATATTTGAATGAGTTCGCATCTAACTTTATCAGATATCGTCGATTAACATCCATTGAAGCCCATTGAAGTCGATTGTCACTTTGTGTTTATTGAGAATTTTCAAAGTCTATCTTCCTCATTTGAAGTCGAATTTCAACATTTCTTATATATTTGAGTGAGTTCGCATCTGACTTTGTCAGATATCGTCGATTAACATCCATTGAAGCCCATTGAAGTCGATTGCCACTTTGTGTTTATTGAAAATTTTCAAAGTCTATCTTCCTCATTTGAAGTCGAATTTCAACATTTCTTATATATTTGAATGAGTTTGTATCTGACTTTGTCAGATATCGTCGATTTACATTCATTGAAGCCCATTGAAGTCGATTCTCACTTTGTGTTGATTGAAAATTTTCAAAGTCTATCTTCCTCATTTGAAGTCGAATTTCAACATTTCTCATATATTCAAATGAGTTCGCATCTAACTTTATCAGATATCGTCGATTAACATCCATTGAAGCTTTTTGAAGTCGATTGCCACTTTGTGTTGATTGAAAATTTTCAAAGTCTATCTTCCTCATTTGAAGTCGAATTTCAACATTCCTTATATATTTGAGTGAGTTCGCATCTGACTTTATCAGATATCGTCGATTAACATCCATTGAAGCTTATTGAAGTCGATTGCCACTTTGTGTTTATTGAAAATTTTCAAAGTCTATCTTCCTCATTTGAAGTCGATTTTCAACATTTCTTATATATTTGAATGAGTTCGTATCTGACTTTGTCAGATATCGTCGATTCACATTCATTGAAGCCCATTGAAGTCGATTCTCACTTTGTGTTTATTGAAAATTTTCAAAGTCTATCTTCCTCATTTGAAGTCGAATTTCAACATTTCTTATATATTTGAGTGAGTTCGCATCTGACTTTGTCAGATATCGTCGATTAACATCCATTGAAGCTTATTGAAGTCGATTGCCACTTTGTGTTGATTGAAAATTTTCAAAGTCTATCTTCCTCATTTGAAGTCGAATTTCAACATTTCTTATATATTTGAGTGAGTTCGCATCTGACTTTGTCAGATATCGTCGATTAACATCCATTGAAGCCCATTGAAGTCGATTGTCACTTTGTGTTTATTGAAATTTTTCAAAGTCTATCTTCCTCATTTGAAGTCGAATTTCAACATTTCTTATATATTTGAATGAGTTCGCATCTAACTTTATCAGATATCGTCGATTAACATCCATTGAAGCCCATTGAAGTCGATTGTCACTTTGTGTTTATTGAGAATTTTCAAAGTCTATCTTCCTCATTTGAAGTCGAATTTCAACATTTCTTATATATTTGAGTGAGTTCGCATCTGACTTTGTCAGATATCGTCGATTAACATCCATTGAAGCCCATTGAAGTCGATTGCCACTTTGTGTTTATTGAAAATTTTCAAAGTCTATCTTCCTCATTTGAAGTCGAATTTCAACATTTCTTGTATATTTGAATGAGTTTGTATCTGACTTTGTCAGATATCGTCGATTAACATCCATTGAAGCCCATTGAAGTCGATTGTCACTTTGTGTTTATTGAAAATTTTCAAAGTCTATCTTCCTCATTTGAAGTCGAATTTCAACAATTCTTATATATTTGAGTGAGTTCCCATCTAACTTTATCAGATATCGTCGATTAACATCCATTGAAACTTATTGAAGTCGATTGCCACTTTGTGTTAATTGAAAATTTTCAAAGTCTATCTTCCTCATTTGAAGTCGAATTTCAACATTCCTTATATATTTGAGTGAGTTCGCATCTGACTTTATCAGATATCGTCGATTAACATCCATTGAAGCTTATTGAAGTCGATTGCCACTTTGTGTTTATTGAAAATTTTCAAAGTCTATCTTCCTCATTTGAAGTCGAATTTCAACATTTCTCATATATTTAAATGAGTTCGCATCTAACTTTATCAGATATCGTCGATTAACATCCATTGAAACTTATTGAAGTCGATTGCCACTTTGTGTTAATTGAAAATTTTCAAAGTCTATCTTCCTCATTTGAAGTCGAATTTCAACATTCCTTATATATTTGAGTGAGTTCGCATCTGACTTTATCAGATATCGTCGATTAACATCCATTGAAGCTTATTGAAGTCGATTGCCACTTTGTGTTTATTGAAAATTTTCAAAGTCTATCTTCCTCATTTGAAGTCGAATTTCAACATTTTTCATATATTTAAATGAGTTCGCATCTAACTTTATTAGATATCGTCGATTAACATCCATTGAAGCCCATTGAAGTCGATTCTCACTTTGTGTTTATTGAAAATTTTCAAAGTCTATCTTCGTCATTTGAAGTCGAATTTCAACATTTCTTATATATTTGAGTGAGTTCGCATCTGACTTTGTCAGATATCTCGATTAACATCCATTGAAGCTTATTGAAGTCGATTGCCACTTTGTGCTGATGAAAATTTTCAAAGTCTGTCTTCCTAATTTGCAGTCGAATTTCAACATTTCTTATATATTTGAATGAGTTTGTATCTGACTTTGTCAGATATCGTCGATTTACATTCATTGAAGCCCATTGAGGTCGATTCTCACTTTGTGTTGATTGAAAATTTTCAAAGTCTATCTTCCTCATTTGAAGTCGAATTTCAACATTTCTCATATATATTCAAATGAGATCGCATCTAACTTTATCAGATATCGTCGATTAACATCCACTGAAGCCCATTGAAGTCGATTGTCACTTTGTGTTTATTGAAAATTTTCAAAGTCTATCTTCCTCATTTGAAGTCGAATTTCAACATTTCTTATATATTTGAGTGAGTTTGCATCTAACTTTGTCAGATATCGTCGATTTACATTCATTGAAGCCCATTGAAGTCGATTGCCACTTTGTGTTTATTGAAAATTTTCAAAGTCTATCTTCCTCATTTGAAGTCGAATTTCAACATTTCTTATATATTTGAATGAGTTTGTATCTGACTTTGTCAGATATCGTCGATTTCCATTCATTGAAGCCCATTGAGGTCGATTCTCACTTTGTGTTGATTGAAAATTTTAAAAGTCTATCTTCCTCATTTGAAGTCGAATTTCAACATTTCTCATATATTCAAATGAGATCGCATCTAACTTTATCAGATATCGTCGATTAACATCCACTGAAGCCCATTGAAGTCGATTGTCACTTTGTGTTTATTGAAAATTTTCAAAGTCTATCTTCCTCATTTGAAGTCGAATTTCAACATTTCTTATATATTTGAGTGAGTTTGCATCTAACTTTGTCAGATATCGTCGATTTACATTCATTGAAGCCCATTGAAGTCGATTGCCACTTTGTGTTTATTGAAAATTTTCAAAGTCTATCTTCCTCATTTGAAGTCGAATTTCAACATTTCTTATATATTTGAATGAGTTTGTATCTGACTTTGTCAGATATCGTCGATTTCCATTCATTGAAGCCCATTGAGGTCGATTGCCACTTTGTGTTGATTGAAAATTTTCAAAGTCTATCTTCCTCATTTGAAGTCGAATTTCAACATTTCTTATATATTTGAGTGAGTTCGCATCTGACTTTGTCAGATATCGTCGATTAACATCCATTGAAGCCCATTGAAGTCGATTGCCACTTTGTGTTTATTGAAAATTTTCAAAGTCTATCTTCCTCATTTGAAGTCGAATTTCAACATTTCTCATATATTCAAATGAGTTCGCATCTAACTTTATCAGATATCGTCGATTAACATCCATTGAAGCTTATTGAAGTCGATTGCCACTTTGTGTTGATTAAAAATTTTCAAAGTCTATCTTCCTCATTTGAAGTCGAATTTCAACATTTCTTATATATTTGAGTGAGTTCGCATCTGACTTTATCAGATATCGTCGATTAACATCCATTGAAGCTTATTGAAGTCGATTGCCACTTTGGGTTGATTGAAAATTTTCAAAGTCTGTCTTCCTAATTTGCAGTCGAATTTCAACATTTCTTATATATTTGAATGAGTTTGTATCTGACTTTGTCAGATATCGTCGATTTACATTCATTGAAGCCCATTGAGGTCGATTCTCACTTTGTGTTGATTGAAAATTTTCAAAGTCTATCTTCCTCATTTGAAGTCGAATTTCAACATTTCTCATATATATTCAAATGAGATCGCATCTAACTTTATCAGATATCGTCGATTAACATCCACTGAAGCCCATTGAAGTCGATTGTCACTTTGTGTTTATTGAAAATTTTCAAAGTCTATCTTCCTCATTTGAAGTCGAATTTCAACATTTCTTATATATTTGAGTGAGTTTGCATCTAACTTTGTCAGATATCGTCGATTTACATTCATTGAAGCCCATTGAAGTCGATTGCCACTTTGTGTTGATTGAAAATTTTAAAAGTCTATCTTCCTCATTTGAAGTCGAATTTCAACATTTCTCATATATTCAAATGAGATCGCATCTAACTTTATCAGATATCGTCGATTAACATCCACTGAAGCCCATTGAAGTCGATTGTCACTTTGTGTTTATTGAAAATTTTCAAAGTCTATCTTCCTCATTTGAAGTCGAATTTCAACATTTCTTATATATTTGAGTGAGTTTGCATCTAACTTTGTCAGATATCGTCGATTTACATTCATTGAAGCCCATTGAAGTCGATTGCCACTTTGTGTTTATTGAAAATTTTCAAAGTCTATCTTCCTCATTTGAAGTCGAATTTCAACATTTCTTATATATTTGAATGAGTTTGTATCTGACTTTGTCAGATATCGTCGATTTCCATTCATTGAAGCCCATTGAGGTCGATTGCCACTTTGTGTTGATTGAAAATTTTCAAAGTCTATCTTCCTCATTTGAAGTCGAATTTCAACATTTCTTATATATTTGAGTGAGTTCGCATCTGACTTTGTCAGATATCGTCGATTAACATCCATTGAAGCCCATTGAAGTCGATTGCCACTTTGTGTTTATTGAAAATTTTCAAAGTCTATCTTCCTCATTTGAGGTCGAATTTCAACATTTCTCATATATTCAAATGAGTTCGCATCTAACTTTATCAGATATCGTCGATTAACATCCATTGAAGCTTATTGAAGTCGATTGCCACTTTGTGTTGATTAAAAATTTTCAAAGTCTATCTTCCTCATTTGAAGTCGAATTTCAACATTTCTTATATATTTGAGTGAGTTCGCATCTGACTTTATCAGATATCGTCGATTAACATCCATTGAAGCTTATTGAAGTCGATTGCCACTTTGGGTTGATTGAAAATTTTCAAAGTCTATCTTCCTCATTTGAAGTCGATTTTCAACATTTCTTATATATTTGAATGAGTTTGTATCTGACTTTGTCAGATATCGTCGATTTACATTCATTGAAGCCCATTATAGTCGATTCTCACTTTGTGTTTATTGAAAATTTTCAAAGTCTATCTTCCTCATTTGAAGTCGAATTCCAACATTTCTTATGAATTTGAATGAGTTCGCATCTAACTTTATCAGATATCGTCGATTAACATCCGTTGAAGCTTATTGAAGTCGATTGCCACTTTGTGCTGATTGAAAATTTTCAAAGTCTATCTTCCTCATTTGAAGTCGAATTTCAACATTTTTTATATATTTGAATGAGTTTGTATCTGACTCTGTCAGATATCGTCGATTTACATTCATCGAAGCCCATTGAGGTCGATTTTCACTTTGTGTTGATTGAAAATTTTCAAAGTCTATCTTCCTCATTTGAAGTCGAATTTCAACATTTCTCATATATTCAAATGAGTTCGCATCTAACTTTATCAGATATCGTCGATTAACATCCATTGAAGCTTATTGAAGTCGATTGCCACTTTGTGTTGATTAAAAATTTTCAAAGTCTATCTTCCTCATTTGAAGTCGAATTTCAACATTTCTTATATATTTGAGTGAGTTCCGATCTGACTTTATCAGATATCGTCGATTAACATCCATTGAAGCTTATTGAAGTCGATTGCCACTTTGGGTTGATTGAAAATTTTCAAAGTCTATCTTCCTCATTTGAAGTCGATTTTCAACATTTCTTATATATTTGAATGAGTTTGTATCTGACTTTGTCAGATATCGTCGATTTACATTCATTGAAGCCCATTAAAGTCGATTCTCACTTTGTGTTTATTGAAAATTTTCAAAGTCTATCTTCCTCATTTGAAGTCGAATTTCAACATTTCTCATATATTCAAATGAGATCGCATCTAACTTTATCAGATATCGTCGATTAACATCCACTGAAGCCCATTGAAGTCGATTGTCACTTTGTGTTTATTGAAAATTTTCAAAGTCTATCTTCCTCATTTGAAGTCGAATTTCAACATTTCTTATATATTTGAGTGAGTTTGCATCTAACTTTGTCAGATATCGTCGATTTACATTCATTGAAGCCCATTGAAGTCGATTGCCACTTTGTGTTTATTGAAAATTTTCAAAGTCTATCTTCCTCATTTGAAGTCGAATTTCAACATTTCTTATATATTTGAATGAGTTTGTATCTGACTTTGTCAGATATCGTCGATTTCCATTCATTGAAGCCCATTGAGGTCGATTGCCACTTTGTGTTGATTGAAAATTTTCAAAGTCTATCTTCCTCATTTGAAGTCGAATTTCAACATTTCTTATATATTTGAGTGAGTTCGCATCTGACTTTGTCAGATATCGTCGATTAACATCCATTGAAGCCCATTGAAGTCGATTGCCACTTTGTGTTTATTGAAAATTTTCAAAGTCTATCTTCCTCATTTGAAGTCGAATTTCAACATTTCTCATATATTCAAATGAGTTCGCATCTAACTTTATCAGATATCGTCGATTAACATCCATTGAAGCTTATTGAAGTCGATTGCCACTTTGTGTTGATTAAAAATTTTCAAAGTCTATCTTCCTCATTTGAAGTCGAATTTCAACATTTCTTATATATTTGAGTGAGTTCGCATCTGACTTTATCAGATATCGTCGATTAACATCCATTGAAGCTTATTGAAGTCGATTGCCACTTTGGGTTGATTGAAAATTTTCAAAGTCTATCTTCCTCATTTGAAGTCGATTTTCAACATTTCTTATATATTTGAATGAGTTTGTATCTGACTTTGTCAGATATCGTCGATTTACATTCATTGAAGCCCATTATAGTCGATTCTCACTTTGTGTTTATTGAAAATTTTCAAAGTCTATCTTCCTCATTTGAAGTCGAATTCCAACATTTCTTATGAATTTGAATGAGTTCGCATCTAACTTTATCAGATATCGTCGATTAACATCCGTTGAAGCTTATTGAAGTCGATTGCCACTTTGTGTTGATTAAAAATTTTCAAAGTCTATCTTCCTCATTTGAAGTCGAATTTCAACATTTCTTATATATTTGAGTGAGTTCCGATCTGACTTTATCAGATATCGTCGATTAACATCCATTGAAGCTTATTGAAGTCGATTGCCACTTTGGGTTGATTGAAAATTTTCAAAGTCTATCTTCCTCATTTGAAGTCGATTTTCAACATTTCTTATATATTTGAATGAGTTTGTATCTGACTTTGTCAGATATCGTCGATTTACATTCATTGAAGCCCATTAAAGTCGATTCTCACTTTGTGTTTATTGAAAATTTTCAAAGTCTATCTTCCTCATTTGAAGTCGAATTTCAACATTTCTCATATATTCAAATGAGATCGCATCTAACTTTATCAGATATCGTCGATTAACATCCATTGAAGCCCATTGAAGTCGATTGTCACTTTGTGCTGATTGAAAATTTTCAAAGTCTATCTTCCTCATTTGAAGTCGAATTTCAACATTTTTTATATATTTGAATGAGTTTGTATCTGACTCTGTCAGATATCGTCGATTTACATTCATCGAAGCCCATTGAAGTCGATTTTCACTTTGTGTTGATTGAAAATTTTCAAAGTCTATCTTCCTCATTTGAAGTCGAATTTCAACATTTCTCATATATTCAAATGAGTTCGCATCTAACTTTATCAGATATCGTCGATTAACATCCATTGAAGCTTATTGAAGTCGATTGCCACTTTGTGTTGATTAAAAATTTTCAAAGTCTATCTTCCTCATTTGAAGTCGAATTTCAACATTTCTTATATATTTGAGTGAGTTCGCATCTGACTTTATCAGATATCGTCGATTAACATCCATTGAAGCTTATTGAAGTCGATTGCCACTTTGGGTTGATTGAAAATTTTCAAAGTCTATCTTCCTCATTTGAAGTCGATTTTCAACATTTCTTATATATTTGAATGAGTTTGTATCTGACTCTGTCAGATATCGTCGATTTACATTCATCGAAGCCCATTGAGGTCGATTTTCACTTTGTGTTGATTGAAAATTTTCAAAGTCTATCTTCCTCATTTGAAGTCAAATTTCAACATTTCTCATATATTCAAATGAGTTCGCATCTAACTTTATCAGATATCGTCGATTAACATCCATTGAAGCTTATTGAAGTCGATTGCCACTTTGTGTTGATTGAAAATTTTCAAAGTCTATCTTCCTCATTTGAAGTCGAATTTCAACATTTCTTATGAATTTGAATGAGTTCGCATCTAACTTTATCAGATATCGTCGATTAACATCCATTGAAGCTTATTGAAGTCGATTGCCACTTTGTGCTGATTGAAAATTTTCAAAGTCTATCTTCCTCATTCGAAGTCGAATTTCAACATTTTTTATATATTTGAATGAGTTTGTATCTGACTCTGTCAGATATCGTCGATTTACATTCATCGAAGCCCATTGAGGTCGATTTTCACTTTGTGCTGATTGAAAATTTTCAAAGTCTATCTTCCTCATTTGAAGTCGAATTTCAACATTTCTCATATATTCAAATGAGTTCGCATCTAACTTTATCAGATATCGTCGATTAACATCCATTGAAGCTTATTGAAGTCGATTGCCACTTTGTGTTGATTGAAAATTTTAAAAGTCTATCTTCCTCATTTGAAGTCGAATTTCAACATTTCTTATATATTTGAGTGAGTTCGCATCTGACTTTATCAGATATCGTCGATTAACATCCATTGAAGCTTATTGAAGTCGATTGCCACTTTGTGCTGATTGAAAATTTTCAAAGTCTATCTTCCTCATTTGAAGTCGAATTTCAACATTTTTTATATATTTGAATGAGTTTGTATCTGACTCTGTCAGATATCGTCGATTTACATTCATCGAAGCCCATTGAGGTCGATTTTCACTTTGTGTTGATTGAAAATTTTCAAAGTCTATCTTCTTCATTTGAAGTCGAATTTCAACATTTCTCATATATTCAAATGAGTTCGCATCTAACTTTATCAGATATCGTCGATTAACATCCATTGAAGCTTATTGAAGTCGATTGCCACTTTGTGTTGATTGAAAATTTTCAAAGTCTATCTTCCTCATTTGAAGTCGAATTTCAACATTTCTTATATATTTGAGTGAGTTCGCATCTGACTTTATCAGATATCGTCGATTAACATCCATTGAAGCTTATTGAAGTCGATTGCCACTTTGTGTTTATTGAAAATTTTCAAAGTCTATCTTCCTCATTTGAAGTCGAATTTCAACATTTCTCATATATTTAAATGAGTTCGCATCTAACTTTATCAGATATCGTCGATTAACATCCATTGAAGCTTATTGAAGTCGATTGCCACTTTGTGTTGATTGAAAATTTTCAAAGTCTGTCTTCCTCATTTGAAGTCGAATTTCAACATTTCTTATATATTTGAGTGAGTTCGCATCTGACTTTATCAGATATCGTCGATTAACATCCATTGAAGCTTATTGAAGTCGATTGCCACTTTGTGTTTATTGAAAATTTTCAAAGTCTATCTTCCTCATTTGAAGTCGAATTTCAACATTTCTCATATATTTAAATGAGTTCGCATCTAACTTTATCAGATATCGTCGATTAACATCCATTGAAGCTTATTGAAGTCGATTGCCACTTTGTGTTGATTGAAAATTTTCAAAGTCTGTCTTCCTCATTTGAAGTCGAATTTCAACATTTCTTATATATTTGAGTGAGTTCGCATCTGACTTTGTCAGATATCGTCGATTAACATCCATTGAAGCCCATTGAAGTCGATTGCCACTTTGTGTTTATTGAAATTTTTCAAAGTCTATCTTCCTCATTTGAAGTCGAATTTCAACATTTCTTATATATTTGAATGAGTTCGCATCTAACTTTATCAGATATCGTCGATTAACATCCATTGAAGCCCATTGAAGTCGATTGTCACTTTGTGTTTATTGAAAATTTTCAAAGTCTATCTTCCTCATTTGAAGTCGAATTTCAACATTTCTTATATATTTGAATGAGTTCGCATCTAACTTTATCAGATATCGTCGATTAACATCCATTGAAGCCCATTGAAGTCGATTGTCACTTTGTGTTTATTGAAAATTTTCAAAGTCTATCTTCCTCATTTGAAGTCGAATTTCAACATTTCTTATATATTTGAGTGAGTTCCCATCTGACTTTGTCAGATATCGTCGATTAACATCCATTGAAGCCCATTGAAGTCGATTGTCACTTTGTGTTTATTGAAATTTTTCAAAGTCTATCTTCCTCATTTGAAGTCGAATTTCAACATTTCTTATATATTTGAGTGAGTTCGCATCTGACTTTGTCAGATATGGTCGATTAACATCCATTGAAGCCCATTGAAGTCGATTGCCACTTTGTGTTTATTGAAAATTTTCAAAGTCTATCTTCCTCATTTGAAGTCGAATTTCAACATTTCTTATATATTTGAATGAGTTTGTATCTGACTTTGTCAGATATCGTCGATTTACATTCATTGAAGCCCATTGAAGTCGATTCTCACTTTGTGTTGATTGAAAATTTTCAAAGTCTATCTTCCTCATTTGAAGTCGAATTTCAACATTCCTCATATATTCAAATGAGTTCGCATCTAACTTTATCAGATATCGTCGATTAACATCCATTGAAGCTTATTGAAGTCGATTGCCACTTTGTGCTTATTGAAAATTTTCAAAGTCTATCTTCCTCATTTGAAGTCGAATTTCAACATTTCTTATATATTTAAATGAGTTCGCATCTAACTTTATCAGATATCGTCGATTAACATCCATTGAAGCCCATTGAAGTCGATTGCCACTTTGGGTTGATTGAAAATTTTCAAAGTCTATCTTCCTCATTTGAAGTCGATTTTCAACATTTCTTATATATTTGAATGAGTTTGTATCTGACTTTGTCAGATATCGTCGATTTACATTCATTGAAGCCCATTAAAGTCGATTCTCACTTTGTGTTGATTGAAAATTTTCAAAGTCTATCTTCCTCATTTGAAGTCGAATTTCAACATTTCTCATATATTTAAATGAGTTCGCATCTAACTTTATCAGATATCGTCGATTAACATCCATTGAAGCCCATTGAAGTCGATTGTCACTTTGTGTTGATTGAAAATTTTCAAAGTCTATCTTCCTCATTTGAAGTCGAATTTCAACATTTCTTATATATTTGAATGAGTTTGTATCTGACTTTGTCAGATATCGTCGATTTACATTCATTGAAGCTTATTGAAGTCGATTGCCACTTTGTGCTGATTGAAAATTTTCAAAGTCTATCTTCCTCATTCGAAGTCGAATTTCAACATTTTTTATATATTTGAATGAGTTTGTATCTGACTCTGTCAGATATCGTTGATTTACATTCATCGAAGCCCATTGACGTCGCTTTTCACTTTGTGTTGATTGAAAATTTTCAAAGTCTATCTTCCTCATTTGAAGTCGAATTTCAACATTTCTCATATATTCAAATGAGTTCGCATCTAACTTTATCAGATATCGTCGATTAACATCCATTGAAGCTTATTGAAGTCGATTGCCACTTTGTGTTGATTGAAAATTTTCAAAGTCTATCTTCCTCATTTGAAGTCGAATTTCAACATTTCTTATATATTTAAATGAGTTCGCATCTAACTTTATCAGATATCGTCGATTTACATTCATCGAAGCCCATTGAGGTCGATTTTCACTTTGTGTTGATTGAAAATTTTCAAAGTCTATCTTCCTCATTTGAAGTCGAATTTCAACATTTCTCATATATTCAAATGAGTTCGCATCTAACTTTATCAGATATCGTCGATTAACATCCATTGAAGCTTATTGAAGTCGATTGCCACTTTGTGTTGATTGAAAATTTTCAAAGTCTATCTTCCTCATTTGAAGTCGAATTTCAACATTTCTTATATATTTAAATGAGTTCGCATCTAACTTTATCAGATATCGTCGATTAACATCCATTAAATCCCATTGAAGTCGATTGTCACTTTGTGTTTATTGAAAATTTTCAAAGTCTATCTTCCTCATTTGAAGTCGAATTTCAACATTTCTCATATATTTAAATGAGTTCGCATCTAACTTTATCAGATATCGTCGATTAACATCCATTGAAGGCCATTGAAGTCGATTGCCTCTTTGGGTTGATTGAAAATTTTCAAAGTCTATCTTCCTCATTTGAAGTCGATTTTCAACATTTCTTATATATTTGAATGAGTTCGCATCTAACTTTATCAGATATCGTCGATTAACATCCATTGAATCCCATTGAAGTCGATTGTCACTTTGTGTTTATTGAAAATTTTCAAAGTCTATCTTCCTCATTTGAAGTCGAATTTCAACATTTCTCATATATTTAAATGAGTTCGCATCTAACTTTATCAGATATCGTCGATTAACATCCATTGAAGCTTATTGAAGTCGATTGCCACTTTGTGTTGATTGAAAATTTTCAAAGTCTGTCTTCCTCATTTGGAGTCGAATTTCAACATTTCTTATATATTTGAGTGAGTTCGCATCTGACTTTATCAGATATCGTCGATTAACATCCATTGAAGCTTATTGAAGTCGATTGCCACTTTGTGTTTATTGAAAATTTTCAAAGTCTATCTTCCTCATTTGAAGTCGAATTTCAACATTTCTCATATATTTAAATGAGTTCGCATCTAACTTTATCAGATATCGTCGATTAACATCCATTGAAGCTTATTGAAGTCGATTGCCACTTTGTGTTGATTGAAAATTTTCAAAGTCTGTCTTCCTCATTTGAAGTCGAATTTCAACATTTCTTATATATTTGAGTGAGTTCGCATCTGACTTTGTCAGATATCGTCGATTAACATCCATTGAAGCCCATTGAAGTCGATTGCCACTTTGTGTTTATTGAAATTTTTCAAAGTCTATCTTCCTCATTTGAAGTCGAATTTCAACATTTCTTATATATTTGAATGAGTTCGCATCTAACTTTATCAGATATCGTCGATTAACATCCATTGAAGCCCATTGAAGTCGATTGTCACTTTGTGTTTATTGAAAATTTTCAAAGTCTATCTTCCTCATTTGAAGTCGAATTTCAACATTTCTTATATATTTGAATGAGTTCGCATCTAACTTTATCAGATATCGTCGATTAACATCCATTGAAGCCCATTGAAGTCGATTGTCACTTTGTGTTTATTGAAAATTTTCAAAGTCTATCTTCCTCATTTGAAGTCGAATTTCAACATTTCTTATATATTTGAGTGAGTTCCCATCTGACTTTGTCAGATATCGTCGATTAACATCCATTGAAGCCCATTGAAGTCGATTGTCACTTTGTGTTTATTGAAATTTTTCAAAGTCTATCTTCCTCATTTGAAGTCGAATTTCAACATTTCTTATATATTTGAATGAGTTCGCATCTAACTTTATCAGATATCGTCGATTAACATCCATTGAAGCCCATTGAAGTCGATTGTCACTTTGTGTTTATTGAAAATTTTCAAAGTCTATCTTCCTCATTTGAAGTCGAATTTCAACATTTCTTATATATTTGAGTGAGTTCGCATCTGACTTTGTCAGATATGGTCGATTAACATCCATTGAAGCCCATTGAAGTCGATTGCCACTTTGTGTTTATTGAAAATTTTCAAAGTCTATCTTCCTCATTTGAAGTCGAATTTCAACATTTCTTATATATTTGAATGAGTTTGTATCTGACTTTGTCAGATATCGTCGATTTACATTCATTGAAGCCCATTGAAGTCGATTCTCACTTTGTGTTGATTGAAAATTTTCAAAGTCTATCTTCCTCATTTGAAGTCGAATTTCAACATTCCTCATATATTCAAATGAGTTCGCATCTAACTTTATCAGATATCGTCGATTAACATCCATTGAAGCTTATTGAAGTCGATTGCCACTTTGTGCTTATTGAAAATTTTCAAAGTCTATCTTCCTCATTTGAAGTCGAATTTCAACATTTCTTATATATTTAAATGAGTTCGCATCTAACTTTATCAGATATCGTCGATTAACATCCATTGAAGCCCATTGAAGTCGATTGCCACTTTGGGTTGATTGAAAATTTTCAAAGTCTATCTTCCTCATTTGAAGTCGATTTTCAACATTTCTTATATATTTGAATGAGTTTGTATCTGACTTTGTCAGATATCGTCGATTTACATTCATTGAAGCCCATTAAAGTCGATTCTCACTTTGTGTTGATTGAAAATTTTCAAAGTCTATCTTCCTCATTTGAAGTCGAATTTCAACATTTCTCATATATTTAAATGAGTTCGCATCTAACTTTATCAGATATCGTCGATTAACATCCATTGAAGCCCATTGAAGTCGATTGTCACTTTGTGTTGATTGAAAATTTTCAAAGTCTATCTTCCTCATTTGAAGTCGAATTTCAACATTTCTTATATATTTGAATGAGTTTGTATCTGACTTTGTCAGATATCGTCGATTTACATTCATTGAAGCTTATTGAAGTCGATTGCCACTTTGTGCTGATTGAAAATTTTCAAAGTCTATCTTCCTCATTCGAAGTCGAATTTCAACATTTTTTATATATTTGAATGAGTTTGTATCTGACTCTGTCAGATATCGTTGATTTACATTCATCGAAGCCCATTGACGTCGCTTTTCACTTTGTGTTGATTGAAAATTTTCAAAGTCTATCTTCCTCATTTGAAGTCGAATTTCAACATTTCTCATATATTCAAATGAGTTCGCATCTAACTTTATCAGATATCGTCGATTAACATCCATTGAAGCTTATTGAAGTCGATTGCCACTTTGTGTTGATTGAAAATTTTCAAAGTCTATCTTCCTCATTTGAAGTCGAATTTCAACATTTCTTATATATTTAAATGAGTTCGCATCTAACTTTATCAGATATCGTCGATTTACATTCATCGAAGCCCATTGAGGTCGATTTTCACTTTGTGTTGATTGAAAATTTTCAAAGTCTATCTTCCTCATTTGAAGTCGAATTTCAACATTTCTCATATATTCAAATGAGTTCGCATCTAACTTTATCAGATATCGTCGATTAACATCCATTGAAGCTTATTGAAGTCGATTGCCACTTTGTGTTGATTGAAAATTTTCAAAGTCTATCTTCCTCATTTGAAGTCGAATTTCAACATTTCTTATATATTTAAATGAGTTCGCATCTAACTTTATCAGATATCGTCGATTAACATCCATTAAATCCCATTGAAGTCGATTGTCACTTTGTGTTTATTGAAAATTTTCAAAGTCTATCTTCCTCATTTGAAGTCGAATTTCAACATTTCTCATATATTTAAATGAGTTCGCATCTAACTTTATCAGATATCGTCGATTAACATCCATTGAAGGCCATTGAAGTCGATTGCCTCTTTGGGTTGATTGAAAATTTTCAAAGTCTATCTTCCTCATTTGAAGTCGATTTTCAACATTTCTTATATATTTGAATGAGTTCGCATCTAACTTTATCAGATATCGTCGATTAACATCCATTGAATCCCATTGAAGTCGATTGTCACTTTGTGTTTATTGAAAATTTTCAAAGTCTATCTTCCTCATTTGAAGTCGAATTTCAACATTTCTCATATATTTAAATGAGTTCGCATCTAACTTTATCAGATATGGTCGATTAACATCCATTGAAGCCCATTGAAGTCGATTGCCACTTTGTGTTTATTGAAAATTTTCAAAGTCTATCTTCCTCATTTGAAGTCGAATTTCAACATTTCTTATATATTTGAATGAGTTTGTATCTGACTTTGTCAGATATCGTCGATTTACATTCATTGAAGCCCATTGAAGTCGATTCTCACTTTGTGTTGATTGAAAATTTTCAAAGTCTATCTTCCTCATTTGAAGTCGAATTTCAACATTTCTCATATATTCAAATGAGTTCGCATCTAACTTTATCAGATATCGTCGATTAACATCCATTGAAGCTTATTGAAGTCGATTGCCACTTTGTGCTTATTGAAAATTTTCAAAGTCTATCTTCCTCATTTGAAGTCGAATTTCAACATTTCTTATATATTTAAATGAGTTCGCATCTAACTTTATCAGATATCGTCGATTTACATTCATCGAAGCCCATTGAGGTCGATTTTCACTTTGTGTTGATTGAAAATTTTCAAAGTCTATCTTCCTCATTTGAAGTCGAATTTCAACATTTCTCATATATTCAAATGAGTTCGCATCTAACTTTATCAGATATCGTCGATTAACATCCATTGAAGCTTATTGAAGTCGATTGCCACTTTGTGTTTATTGAAAATTTTCAAAGTCTATCTTCCTCATTTGAAGTCGAATTTCAACATTTCTTATATATTTAAATGAGTTCTCATCTAACTTTATCAGATATCGTCGATTAACATCCATTGAATCCCATTGAAGTCGATTGTCACTTTGTGTTTATTGAAAATTTTCAAAGTCTATCTTCCTCATTTGAAGTCGAATTTCAACATTTCTCATATATTTAAATGAGTTCGCATCTACCTTTATCAGATATCGTCGATTAACATCCATTGAAGCCCATTGAAGTCGATTGCCTCTTTGGGTTGATTGAAAATTTTCAAAGTCTATCTTCCTCATTTGAAGTCGATTTTCAACATTTCTTATATATTTGAATGAGTTCGCATCTAACTTTATCAGATATCGTCGATTAACATCCATTGAATCCCATTGAAGTCGATTGTCACTTTGTGTTTATTGAAAATTTTCAAATTCTATCTTCCTCATTTGAAGTCGAATTTCAACATTTCTTATATATTTAAATGAGTTCGCATCTAACTTTATCAGATATCGTCGATTTACATTCATCGAAGCCCATTGAGGTCGATTTTCACTTTGTGTTGATTGAAAATTTTCAAAGTCTATCTTCCTCATTTGAAGTCGAATTTCAACATTTCTCATATATTCAAATGAGTTCGCATCTAACTTTATCAGATATCGTCGATTAACATCCATTGAAGCTTATTGAAGTCGATTGCCACTTTGTGTTTATTGAAAATTTTCAAAGTCTATCTTCCTCATTTGAAGTCGAATTTCAACATTTCTTATATATTTAAATGAGTTCTCATCTAACTTTATCAGATATCGTCGATTAACATCCATTGAATCCCATTGAAGTCGATTGTCACTTTGTGTTTATTGAAAATTTTCAAAGTCTATCTTCCTCATTTGAAGTCGAATTTCAACATTTCTCATATATTTAAATGAGTTCGCATCTACCTTTATCAGATATCGTCGATTAACATCCATTGAAGCCCATTGAAGTCGATTGCCTCTTTGGGTTGATTGAAAATTTTCAAAGTCTATCTTCCTCATTTGAAGTCGATTTTCAACATTTCTTATATATTTGAATGAGTTCGCATCTAACTTTATCAGATATCGTCGATTAACATCCATTGAATCCCATTGAAGTCGATTGTCACTTTGTGTTTATTGAAAATTTTCAAATTCTATCTTCCTCATTTGAAGTCGAATTTCAACATTTCTCATATATATAAATGAGTTCGCATCTAACTTTATCAGATATTGTCGATTTACATTCATTGAAGCCCATTGAAGTCGATTCTCACTTTGTGTTGATTGAAAATTTTCAAAGTATATCTTCCTCATTTGAAGTCGAATTTCAACATTTCTCATATATTTGAATGAGTTTGTATCTGACTTTATCAGATATCGTCGATTAACATCCATTGAAGCTTATTGAAGTCGATTGCCACTTTGTGCTGATTGAAAATTTTCAAAGTCTATCTTCCTCATTTGAAGTCGAATTTCAACATTTTTTATATATTTGAATGAGTTTGTATCTGACTCTGTCAGATATCGTCGATTTACATTCATCGAAGCCCATTGAGGTCGATTTTCACTTTGTGTTGATTGAAAATTTTCAAAGTCTATCCTCCTCATTTGAAGTCGAATTTCAACATTTCTTATATATTTGAATGAGTTCGCATCTAACTTTATCAGATATCGTCGATTAACATCCATTGAATCCCATTGAAGTCGATTGTCACTTTGTGTTTATTGAAAATTTTCAAAGTCTATCTTCCTCATTTGAAGTCGAATTTCAACATTTCTTATATATTTGAATGAGTTTGTATCTGACTTTGTCAGATATTGTCGATTTACATTCATTGAAGCCCATTGAAGTCGATTCTCACTTTGTGTTGATTGAAAATTTTCAAAGTCTATCTTCCTCATTTGAAGTCGAATTTCAACATTTTTTATATATTTGAATGAGTTTGTATCTGACTCTGTCAGATATCGTCGATTTACATTCATCGAAGCCCATTGAGGTCGATTTTCACTTTGTGTTGATTGAAAATTTTCAAAGTCTATCTTCCTCATTTGAAGTCGAATTTCAACATTTCTCATATATTCAAATGAGTTCGCATCTAACTTTATCAGATATCGTCGATTAACATCCATTGAAGCTTATTGAAGTCGATTGCCACTTTGTGTTGATTGAAAATTTTCAAAGTCTATCTTCCTCATTTGAAGTCGAATTTCAACATTTCTTATATATTTGAGTGAGTTCGCATCTGATTTTATCAGATATCGTCGATTAACATCCATTGAAGCTTATTGAAGTCGATTGCCACTTTGTGTTTATTGAAAATTTTCAAAGTCTATCTTCCTCATTTGAAGTCGAATTTCAACATTTCTTATATATTTAAATGAGTTCGCATCTAACTTTATCAGATATCGTCGATTAACATCCATTGAAGCCCATTGAAGTCGATTGTCACTTTGTGTTTATTGAAAATTTTCAAAGTCTATCTTCCTCATTTGAAGTCGAATTTCAACATTTCTCATATATTTAAATGAGTTCGCATCTAACTTTATCAGATATCGTCGATTAACATCCATTGAAGCTTATTGAAGTCGATTGCCACTTTGTGTTGATTGAAAATTTTCAAAGTCTATCTTCCTCATTTGAAGTCGAATTTCAACATTTCTTATATATTTGAGTGAGTTCGCATCTGACTTTATCAGATATCGTCGATTAACATCCATTGAAGCTTATTGAAGTCGATTGCCACTTTGTGTTTATTGAAAATTTTCAAAGTCTATCTTCCTCATTTGAAGTCGAATTTCAACATTTCTCATATATTTAAATGAGTTCGCATCTAACTTTATCAGATATCGTCGATTAACATCCATTGAAGCTTATTGAAGTCGATTGCCACTTTGTGTTGATTGAAAATTTTCAAAGTCTGTCTTCCTCATTTGAAGTCGAATTTCAACATTTCTTATATATTTGAGTGAGTTCGCATCTGACTTTGTCAGATATCGTCGATTAACATCCATTGAAGCCCATTGAAGTCGATTGCCACTTTGTGTTTATTGAAATTTTTCAAAGTCTATCTTCCTCATTTGAAGTCGAATTTCAACATTTCTCATATATTTGAATGAGTTCGCATCTAACTTTATCAGATATCGTCGATTAACATCCATTGAAGCCCATTGAAGTCGTTTGTCACTTTGTGTTTATTGAAAATTTTCAAAGTCTATCTTCCTCATTTGAAGTCGAATTTCAACATTTCTTATATATTTGAATGAGTTCGCATCTAACTTTATCAGATATCGTCGATTAACATCCATTGAAGCCCATTGAAGTCGATTGTCACTTTGTGTTTATTGAAAATTTTCAAAGTCTATCTTCCTCATTTGAAGTCGAATTTCAACATTTCTTATATATTTGAATGAGTTTGTATCTGACTTTGTCAGATATCGTCGATTTACATTCATTGAAGCCCATTGAAGTCGATTCTCACTTTGTGTTGATTGAAAATTTTCAAAGTCTATCTTCCTCATTTGAAGTCGAATTTCAACATTTCTCATATATTCAAATGAGTTCGCATTTAACTTTATCAGATATCGTCGATTAACATCCATTGAAGCTTATTGAAGTCGATTGCCACTTTGTGTTGATTGAAAATTTTCAAAGTCTATCTTCCTCATTTGAAGTCGAATTTCAACATTTCTTATATATTTGAGTGAGTTCGCATCTGACTTTATCAGATATCGTCGATTAACATCCATTGAAGCTTATTGAAGTCGATTGCCACTTTGTGCTGATTGAAAATTTTCAAAGTCTATCTTCCTCATTTGAAGTCGAATTTCAACATTTTTTATATATTTGAATGAGTTTGTATCTGACTCTGTCAGATATCGTCGATTTACATTCATCGAAGCCCATTGAGGTCGATTTTCACTTTGTGTTGATTGAAAATTTTCAAAGTCTATCTTCTCCATTTGAAGTCGAATTTCAACATTTCTCATATATTCAAATGAGTTCGCATCTAACTTTATCAGATATCGTCGATTAACATCCATTGAAGCTTATTGAAGTCGATTGCCACTTTGTGTTTATTGAAAATTTTCAAAGTCTATCTTCCTCATTTGAAGTCGAATTTCAACATTTCTCATATATTTAAATGAGTTCGCATCTAACTTTATCAGATATCGTCGATTAACATCCATTGAAGCTTATTGAAGTCGATTGCCACTTTGTGTTGATTGAAAATTTTCAAAGTCTGTCTTCCTCATTTGAAGTCGAATTTCAACATTTCTTATATATTTGAGTGAGTTCGCATCTGACTTTGTCAGATATCGTCGATTAACATCCATTGAAGCCCATTGAAGTCGATTGCCACTTTGTGTTTATTGAAATTTTTCAAAGTCTATCTTCCTCATTTGAAGTCGAATTTCAACATTTCTTATATATTTGAGTGAGTTCGCATCTGACTTTATCAGATATCGTCGATTAACATCCATTGAAGCTTATT
The DNA here is from genome assembly GCF_026230105.1 of Diorhabda sublineata. Taxonomy (NCBI): domain Eukaryota; kingdom Metazoa; phylum Arthropoda; class Insecta; order Coleoptera; family Chrysomelidae; genus Diorhabda; species Diorhabda sublineata. The sequence goes on along the minus strand of NC_079479.1, from coordinate 18,570,145 downwards.
GAAGTCGATTGCCACTTTGTGTTTATTGAAAATTTTCAAAGTCTATCTTCCTCATTTGAAGTCGAATTTCAACATTTCTCATATATTTAAATGAGTTCGCATCTAACTTTATCAGATATCGTCGATTAACATCCATTGAAGCTTATTGAAGTCGATTGCCACTTTGTGTTGATTGAAAATTTTCAAAGTCTGTCTTCCTCATTTGAAGTCGAATTTCAACATTTCTTATATATTTGAGTGAGTTCGCATCTGACTTTGTCAGATATCGTCGATTAACATCCATTGAAGCCCATTGAAGTCGATTGCCACTTTGTGTTTATTGAAATTTTTCAAAGTCTATCTTCCTCATTTGAAGTCGAATTTCAACATTTCTTATATATTTGAATGAGTTCGCATCTAACTTTATCAGATATCGTCGATTAACATCCATTGAAGCCCATTGAAGTCGATTGTCACTTTGTGTTTATTGAAAATTTTCAAAGTCTATCTTCCTCATTTGAAGTCGAATTTCAACATTTCTTATATATTTGAATGAGTTCGCATCTAACTTTATCAAATATCGTCGATTAACATCCATTGAAGCCCATTGAAGTCGATTGTCACTTTGTGTTTATTGAAAATTTTCAAAGTCTATCTTCCTCATTTGAAGTCGAATTTCAACATTTCTTATATATTTGAGTGAGTTCCCATCTGACTTTGTCAGATATCGTCGATTAACATCCATTGAAGCCCATTGAAGTCGATTGTCACTTTGTGTTTATTGAAAATTTTCAAAGTCTATCTTCCTCATTTGAAGTCGAATTTCAACATTTCTTATATATTTGAATGAGTTTGTATCTGACTTTGTCAGATATCGTCGATTTACATTCATTGAAGCCCATTGAAGTCGATTCTCACTTTGTGTTGATTGAAAATTTTCAAAGTCTATCTTCCTCATTTGAAGTCGAATTTCAACATTTCTCATATATTCAAATGAGTTCGCATTTAACTTTATCAGATATCGTCGATTAACATCCATTGAAGCTTATTGAAGTCGATTGCCACTTTGTGTTGATTGAAAATTTTCAAAGTCTATCTTCCTCATTTGAAGTCGAATTTCAACATTTCTTATATATTTGAGTGAGTTCGCATCTGACTTTATCAGATATCGTCGATTAACATCCATTGAAGCTTATTGAAGTCGATTGCCACTTTGTGCTGATTGAAAATTTTCAAAGTCTATCTTCCTCATTTGAAGTCGAATTTCAACATTTTTTATATATTTGAATGAGTTTGTATCTGACTCTGTCAGATATCGTCGATTTACATTCATCGAAGCCCATTGAGGTCGATTTTCACTTTGTGTTGATTGAAAATTTTCAAAGTCTATCTTCTCCATTTGAAGTCGAATTTCAACATTCCTCATATATTCAAATGAGTTCGCATCTAACTTTATCAGATATCGTCGATTAACATCCATTGAAGCTTATTGAAGTCGATTGCCACTTTGTGTTTATTGAAAATTTTCAATGTCTATCTTCCTCATTTGAAGTCGAATTTCAACATTTCTCATATATTTAAATGAGTTCGCATCTAACTTTATCAGATATCGTCGATTAACATCCATTGAAGCTTATTGAAGTCGATTGCCACTTTGTGTTGATTGAAAATTTTCAAAGTCTGTCTTCCTCATTTGAAGTCGAATTTCAACATTTCTTATATATTTGAGTGAGTTCGCATCTGACTTTGTCAGATATCGTCGATTAACATCCATTGAAGCCCATTGAAGTCGATTGCCACTTTGTGTTTATTGAAATTTTTCAAAGTCTATCTCCCTCATTTGAAGTCGAATTTCAACATTTCTTATATATTTGAATGAGTTCGCATCTAACTTTATCAGATATCGTCGATTAACATCCATTGAAGCCCATTGAAGTCGATTGTCACTTTGTGTTTATTGAAAATTTTCAAAGTCTATCTTCCTCATTTGAAGTCGAATTTCAACATTTCTTATATATTTGAATGAGTTCGCATCTAACTTTATCAGATATCGTCGATTAACATCCATTGAAGCCCATTGAAGTCGATTGTCACTTTGTGTTTATTGAAAATTTTCAAAGTCTATCTTCCTCATTTGAAGTCGAATTTCAACATTTCTTATATATTTGAGTGAGTTCGCATCTGACTTTATCAGATATCGTCGATTAACATCCATTGAAGCTTATTGAAGTCGATTGCCACTTTGTGTTTATTGAAAATTTTCAAAGTCTATCTTCCTCATTTGAAGTCGAATTTCAACATTTCTCATATATTTAAATGAGTTCGCATCTAACTTTATCAGATATCGTCGATTAACATCCATTGAAGCTTATTGAAGTCGATTGCCACTTTGTGTTGATTGAAAATTTTCAAAGTCTGTCTTCCTCATTTGAAGTCGAATTTCAACATTTCTTATATATTTGAGTGAGTTCGCATCTGACTTTATCAGATATCGTCGATTAACATCCATTGAAGCTTATTGAAGTCGATTGCCACTTTGTGTTTATTGAAATTTTTCAAAGTCTATCTTCCTCATTTGAAGTCGAATTTCAACATTCCTTATATATTTGAATGAGTTCGCATCTAACTTTATCAGATATCGTCGATTAACATCCATTGAAGCCCATTGAAGTCGATTGCCACTTTGGGTTGATTGAAAATTTTCAAAGTCTATCTTCCTCATTTGAAGTCGATTTTCAACATTTCTTATATATTTGAATGAGTTTGTATCTGACTTTGTCAGATATCGTCGATTTACATTCATTGAAGCCCATTAAAGTCGATTCTCACTTTGTGTTGATTGAAAATTTTCAAAGTCTATCTTCCTCATTTGAAGTCGAATTTCAACATTTCTCATATATTTGAATGAGTTCGCATCTAACTTTATCAGATATCGTCGATTAACATCCATTGAAGCCCATTGAAGTCGATTGTCACTTTGTGTTGATTGAAAATTTTCAAAGTCTATCTTCCTCATTTGAAGTCGAATTTCAACATTTCTTATATATTTGAATGAGTTTGTATCTGACTTTGTCAGATATCGTCGATTTACATTCATTGAAGCCCATTGAAGTCGATTCTCACTTTGTGTTGATTGAAAATTTTCAAAGTCTATCTTCCTCATTTGAAGTCGAATTTCAACATTTCTCATATATTCAAATGAGTTCGCATCTAACTTTATCAGATATCGTCGATTAACATCCATTGAAGCTTATTGAAGTCGATTGCCACTTTGTGCTTATTGAAAATTTTCAAAGTCTATCTTCCTCATTTGAAGTCGAATTTCAACATTTCTTATATATCTAACTTTATCAGATATCGTCGATTAACATCCATTGAATCCCATTGAAGTCGATTGTCACTTTGTGTTTATTGAAAATTTTCAAAGTCTATCTTCCTCATTTGAAGTCGATTTTCAACATTTCTTATATATTTGAATGAGTTTGTATCTGACTTTGTCAGATATCGTCGATTTACATTCATTGAAGCCCATTAAAGTCGATTCTCACTTTGTGTTGATTGAAAATTTTCAAAGTCTATCTTCCTCATTTGAAGTCGAATTTCAACATTTCTCATATATTTAAATAAGTTCGCATCTAACTTTATCAGATATCGTCGATTAACATCCATTGAAGCCCATTGAGGTCGATTTTCACTTTGTGTTGATTGAAAATTTTCAAAGTCTATCTTCCTCATTTGAAGTCGAATTTCAACATTTCTCATATATTCAAATGAGTTCGCATCTAACTTTATCAGATATCGTCGATTAACATCCATTGAAGCTTATTGAAGTCGATTGCCACTTTGTGTTGATTGAAAATTTTCAAAGTCTATCTTTCTCATTTGAAGTCGAATTTCAACATTTCTTATATATTTAAATGAGTTCTCATCTAACTTTATCAGATATCGTCGATTAACATCCATTGAATCCCATTGAAGTCGATTGTCACTTTGTGTTTATTGAAAATTTTCAAAGTCTATCTTCCTCATTTGAAGTCGAATTTCAACATTTCTCATATATTTAAATGAGTTCGCATCTACCTTTATCAGATATCGTCGATTAACATCCATTGAAGCCCATTGAAGTCGATTGCCTCTTTGGGTTGATTGAAAATTTTCAAAGTCTATCTTCCTCATTTGAAGTCGATTTTCAACATTTCTTATATATTTGAATGAGTTCGCATCTAACTTTATCAGATATCGTCGATTAACATCCATTGAATCCCATTGAAGTCGATTGTCACTTTGTGTTTATTGAAAATTTTCAAAGTCTATCTTCCTCATTTGAAGTCGAATTTCAACATTTCTCATATATATAAATGAGTTCGCATCTAACTTTATCAGATATTGTCGATTTACATTCATTGAAGCCCATTGAAGTCGATTCTCACTTTGTGTTGATTGAAAATTTTCAAAGTATATCTTCCTCATTTGAAGTCGAATTTCAACATTTCTCATATATTTGAATGAGTTTGTATCTGACTTTATCAGATATCGTCGATTAACATCCATTGAAGCTTATTGAAGTCGATTGCCACTTTGTGCTGATTGAAAATTTTCAAAGTCTATCTTCCTCATTTGAAGTCGAATTTCAACATTTTTTATATATTTGAATGAGTTTGTATCTGACTCTGTCAGATATCGTCGATTTACATTCATCGAAGCCCATTGAGGTCGATTTTCACTTTGTGTTGATTGAAAATTTTCAAAGTCTATCCTCCTCATTTGAAGTCGAATTTCAACATTTCTTATATATTTGAATGAGTTCGCATCTAACTTTATCAGATATCGTCGATTAACATCCATTGAATCCCATTGAAGTCGATTGTCACTTTGTGTTTATTGAAAATTTTCAAAGTCTATCTTCCTCATTTGAAGTCGAATTTCAACATTTCTTATATATTTGAATGAGTTTGTATCTGACTTTGTCAGATATTGTCGATTTACATTCATTGAAGCCCATTGAAGTCGATTCTCACTTTGTGTTGATTGAAAATTTTCAAAGTCTATCTTCCTCATTTGAAGTCGAATTTCAACATTTTTTATATATTTGAATGAGTTTGTATCTGACTCTGTCAGATATCGTCGATTTACATTCATCGAAGCCCATTGAGGTCGATTTTCACTTTGTGTTGATTGAAAATTTTCAAAGTCTATCTTCCTCATTTGAAGTCGAATTTCAACATTTCTCATATATTCAAATGAGTTCGCATCTAACTTTATCAGATATCGTCGATTAACATCCATTGAAGCTTATTGAAGTCGATTGCCACTTTGTGTTGATTGAAAATTTTCAAAGTCTATCTTCCTCATTTGAAGTCGAATTTCAACATTTCTTATATATTTGAGTGAGTTCGCATCTGATTTTATCAGATATCGTCGATTAACATCCATTGAAGCTTATTGAAGTCGATTGCCACTTTGTGTTTATTGAAAATTTTCAAAGTCTATCTTCCTCATTTGAAGTCGAATTTCAACATTTCTTATATATTTAAATGAGTTCGCATCTAACTTTATCAGATATCGTCGATTAACATCCATTGAAGCCCATTGAAGTCGATTGTCACTTTGTGTTTATTGAAAATTTTCAAAGTCTATCTTCCTCATTTGAAGTCGAATTTCAACATTTCTCATATATTTAAATGAGTTCGCATCTAACTTTATCAGATATCGTCGATTAACATCCATTGAAGCTTATTGAAGTCGATTGCCACTTTGTGTTGATTGAAAATTTTCAAAGTCTATCTTCCTCATTTGAAGTCGAATTTCAACATTTCTTATATATTTGAGTGAGTTCGCATCTGACTTTATCAGATATCGTCGATTAACATCCATTGAAGCTTATTGAAGTCGATTGCCACTTTGTGTTTATTGAAAATTTTCAAAGTCTATCTTCCTCATTTGAAGTCGAATTTCAACATTTCTCATATATTTCAATGAGTTCGCATCTAACTTTATCAGATATCGTCGATTAACATCCATTGAAGCTTATTGAAGTCGATTGCCACTTTGTGTTGATTGAAAATTTTCAAAGTCTGTCTTCCTCATTTGAAGTCGAATTTCAACATTTCTTATATATTTGAGTGAGTTCGCATCTGACTCTATCAGATATCGTCGATTAACATCCATTGAAGCCCATTGAAGTCGATTGCCACTTTGTGTTTATTGAAATTTTTCAAAGTCTATCTTCCTCATTTGAAGTCGAATTTCAACATTTCTTATATATTTGAATGAGTTCGCATCTAACTTTATCAGATATCGTCGATTAACATCCATTGAAGCCCATTGAAGTCGATTGTCACTTTGTGTTTATTGAAAATTTTCAAAGTCTATCTTCCTCATTTGAAGTCGAATTTCAACATTTCTCATATATTTAAATGAGTTCGCATCTAACTTTATCAGATATCGTCGATTAACATCCATTGAAGCCCATTGAAGTCGATTGCCTCTTTGGGTTGATTGAAAATTTTCAAAGTCTATCTTCCTCATTTGAAGTCGATTTTCAACATTTCTTATATATTTGAATGAGTTCGCATCTAACTTTATCAGATATCGTCGATTAACATCCATTGAATCCCATTGAAGTCGATTGTCACTTTGTGTTTATTGAAAATTTTCAAAGTCTGTCTTCCTCATTTGAAGTCGAATTTCAACATTTCTCATATATTTAAATGAGTTCGCATCTAACTTTATCAGATATCGTCGATTAACATCCATTGAAGCCCATTGAAGTCGATTGCCTCTTTGTGTTGATTGAAAATTTTCAAAGTCTATCTTCCTCATTTGAAGTCGAATTTCAACATTTCTTATATATTTGAGTGAGCTCGCATCTGACTTTGTCAGATATCGTCGATTAACATCCATTGAAGCCCATTGAAGTCGATTGCCACTTTGTGTTTGTTGAAAATTTTCAAAGTCTATCTTCCTCATTTGAAGTCGAATTTCAACATTTCTTATGAATTTGAATGAGTTCGCATCTAACTTTATCAGATATCGTCGATTAACATCCATTGAAGCCCATTGAAGTCGATTGTCACTTTGTGTTTATTGAAAATTTTCAAAGTCTATCTTCCTCATTTGAAGTCGAATTTCAACATTTCTTATATATTTGAGTGAGTTCGCATCTGACTTTGTCAGATATCGTCGATTAACATCCATTGAAGCCCATTGAAGTCGATTGCCACTTTGTGTTTATTGAAAATTTTCAAAGTCTATCTTCCTCATTTGAAGTCGAATTTCAACAGTTCTTATATATTTGAATGAGTTTGTATCTGACTTTGTCAGATATCGTCGATTTACATTCATTGAAGCCCATTGAAGTCGATTCTCACTTTGTGTTGATTGAAAATTTTCAAAGTCTATCTTCCTCATTTGAAGTCGAATTTCAACATTTCTCATATATTCAAATGAGTTCGCATCTAACTTTATCAGATATCGTCGATTAACATCCATTGAAGCTTATTGAAGTCGATTGCCACTTTGTGTTGATAGAAAATTTTCAAAGTCTATCTTCCTCATTTGAAGTCGAATTTCAACATTTCTTATATATTTGAGTGAGTTCGCATCTGACTTTATCAGATATCGTCGATTAACATCCATTGAAGCTTATTGAAGTCGATTGCCACTTTATGTTTATTGAAAATTTTCAAAGTCTATCTTCCTCATTTGAAGTCGAATTTCAACATTTCTCATATATTTAAATGAGTTCGCATCTAACTTTATCAGATATCGTCGATTAACATCCATTGAAGCCCATTGAAGTCGATTGCCTCTTTGGGTTGATTGAAAATTTTCAAAGTCTATCTTCCTCATTTGAAGTCGATTTTCAACATTTCTTATATATTTGAATGAGTTCGCATCTAACTTTATCAGATATCGTCGATTAACATCCATTGAATCCCATTGAAGTCGATTGTCACTTTGTGTTTATTGAAAATTTTCAAAGTCTATCTTCCTCATTTGAAGTCGAATTTCAACATTTCTCATATATTTTAATGAGTTCGCATCTAACTTTATCAGATATTGTCGATTTACATTCATTGAAGCCCATTGAAGTCGATTCTCACTTTGTGTTGATTGAAAATTTTCAAAGTATATCTTCCTCATTTGAAGTCGAATTTCAACATTTTTTATATATTTGAATGAGTTTGTATCTGACTCTGTCAGATATCGTCGATTTACATTCATCGAAGCCCATTGAGGTCGATTTTCACTTTGTGTTGATTGAAAATTTTCAAAGTCTATCTTCCTCATTTGAAGTCGAATTTCAACATTTCTCATATATTCAAATGAGTTCGCATATAACTTTATCAGATATCGTCGATTAACATCCATTGAAGCTTATTGAAGTCGATTGCCACTTTGTGTTGATTGAAAATTTTCAAAGTCTATCTTCCTCATTTGAAGTCGAATTTCAACATTTCTTATATATTTAAATGAGTTCGCATCTAACTTTATCAGATATCGTCGATTTACATTCATCGAAGCCCATTGAGGTCGATTTTCACTTTGTGTTGATTGAAAATTTTCAAAGTCTATCTTCCTCATTTGAAGTCGAATTTCAACATTTCTCATATATTCAAATGAGTTCGCATCTAACTTTATCAGATATCGTCGATTAACATCCATTGAAGCTTATTGAAGTTGATTGCCACTTTGTGTTTATTGAAAATTTTCAAAGTCTATCTTCCTCATTTGAAGTCGAATTTCAACATTTCTTATATATTTAAATGAGTTCTCATCTAACTTTATCAGATATCGTCGATTAACATCCATTGAATCCCATTGAAGTCGATTGTCACTTTGTGTTTATTGAAAATTTTCAAAGTCTATCTTCCTCATTTGAAGTCGAATTTCAACATTTCTCATATATTTAAATGAGTTCGCATCTACCTTTATCAGATATCGTCGATTAACATCCATTGAAGCCCATTGAAGTCGATTGCCTCTTTGGGTTGATTGAAAATTTTCAAAGTCTATCTTCCTCATTTGAAGTCGATTTTCAACATTTCTTATATATTTGAATGAGTTCGCATCTAACTTTATCAGATATCGTCGATTAACATCCATTGAATCCCATTGAAGTCGATTGTCACTTTGTGTTTATTGAAAATTTTCAAAGTCTATCTTCCTCATTTGAAGTCGAATTTCAACATTTCTCATATATTTGAATGAGTTTGTATCTGACTTTATCAGATATCGTCGATTAACATCCATTGAAGCTTATTGAAGTCGATTGCCACTTTGTGCTGATTGAAAATTTTCAAAGTCTATCTTCCTCATTTGAAGTCGAATTTCAACATTTTTTATATATTTGAATGAGTTTGTATCTGACTCTGTCAGATATCGTCGATTTACATTCATCGAAGCCCATTGAGGTCGATTTTCACTTTGTGTTGATTGAAAATTTTCAAAGTCTATCCTCCTCATTTGAAGTCGAATTTCAACATTTCTTATATATTTGAATGAGTTCGCATCTAACTTTATCAGATATCGTCGATTAACATCCATTGAATCCCATTGAAGTCGATTGTCACTTTGTGTTTATTGAAAATTTTCAAAGTCTATCTTCCTCATTTGAAGTCGAATTTCAACATTTCTTATATATTTGAATGAGTTTGTATCTGACTTTGTCAGATATTGTCGATTTACATTCATTGAAGCCCATTGAAGTCGATTCTCACTTTGTGTTGATTGAAAATTTTCAAAGTCTATCTTCCTCATTTGAAGTCGAATTTCAACATTTTTTATATATTTGAATGAGTTTGTATCTGACTCTGTCAGATATCGTCGATTTACATTCATCGAAGCCCATTGAGGTCGATTTTCACTTTGTGTTGATTGAAAATTTTCAAAGTCTATCTTCCTCATTTGAAGTCGAATTTCAACATTTCTCATATATTCAAATGAGTTCGCATCTAACTTTATCAGATATCGTCGATTAACATCCATTGAAGCTTATTGAAGTCGATTGCCACTTTGTGTTGATTGAAAATTTTCAAAGTCTATCTTCCTCATTTGAAGTCGAATTTCAACATTTCTTATATATTTGAGTGAGTTCGCATCTGATTTTATCAGATATCGTCGATTAACATCCATTGAAGCTTATTGAAGTCGATTGCCACTTTGTGTTTATTGAAAATTTTCAAAGTCTATCTTCCTCATTTGAAGTCGAATTTCAACATTTCTTATATATTTAAATGAGTTCGCATCTAACTTTATCAGATATCGTCGATTAACATCCATTGAAGCCCATTGAAGTCGATTGTCACTTTGTGTTTATTGAAAATTTTCAAAGTCTATCTTCCTCATTTGAAGTCGAATTTCAACATTTCTCATATATTTAAATGAGTTCGCATCTAACTTTATCAGATATCGTCGATTAACATCCATTGAAGCTTATTGAAGTCGATTGCCACTTTGTGTTGATTGAAAATTTTCAAAGTCTATCTTCCTCATTTGAAGTCGAATTTCAACATTTCTTATATATTTGAATGAGTTCGCATCTAACTTTATCAGATATCGTCGATTAACATCCATTGAATCCCATTGAAGTCGATTGTCACTTTGTGTTTATTGAAAATTTTCAAAGTCTATCTTCCTCATTTGAAGTCGAATTTCAACATTTCTCATATATTTGAATGAGTTTGTATCTGACTTTATCAGATATCGTCGATTAACATCCATTGAAGCTTATTGAAGTCGATTGCCACTTTGTGCTGATTGAAAATTTTCAAAGTCTATCTTCCTCATTTGAAGTCGAATTTCAACATTTTTTATATATTTGAATGAGTTTGTATCTGACTCTGTCAGATATCGTCGATTTACATTCATCGAAGCCCATTGAGGTCGATTTTCACTTTGTGTTGATTGAAAATTTTCAAAGTCTATCCTCCTCATTTGAAGTCGAATTTCAACATTTCTTATATATTTGAATGAGTTCGCATCTAACTTTATCAGATATCGTCGATTAACATCCATTGAATCCCATTGAAGTCGATTGTCACTTTGTGTTTATTGAAAATTTTCAAAGTCTATCTTCCTCATTTGAAGTCGAATTTCAACATTTCTTATATATTTGAATGAGTTTGTATCTGACTTTGTCAGATATTGTCGATTTACATTCATTGAAGCCCATTGAAGTCGATTCTCACTTTGTGTTGATTGAAAATTTTCAAAGTCTATCTTCCTCATTTGAAGTCGAATTTCAACATTTTTTATATATTTGAATGAGTTTGTATCTGACTCTGTCAGATATCGTCGATTTACATTCATCGAAGCCCATTGAGGTCGATTTTCACTTTGTGTTGATTGAAAATTTTCAAAGTCTATCTTCCTCATTTGAAGTCGAATTTCAACATTTCTCATATATTCAAATGAGTTCGCATCTAACTTTATCAGATATCGTCGATTAACATCCATTGAAGCTTATTGAAGTCGATTGCCACTTTGTGTTGATTGAAAATTTTCAAAGTCTATCTTCCTCATTTGAAGTCGAATTTCAACATTTCTTATATATTTGAGTGAGTTCGCATCTGATTTTATCAGATATCGTCGATTAACATCCATTGAAGCTTATTGAAGTCGATTGCCACTTTGTGTTTATTGAAAATTTTCAAAGTCTATCTTCCTCATTTGAAGTCGAATTTCAACATTTCTTATATATTTAAATGAGTTCGCATCTAACTTTATCAGATATCGTCGATTAACATCCATTGAAGCCCATTGAAGTCGATTGTCACTTTGTGTTTATTGAAAATTTTCAAAGTCTATCTTCCTCATTTGAAGTCGAATTTCAACATTTCTCATATATTTAAATGAGTTCGCATCTAACTTTATCAGATATCGTCGATTAACATCCATTGAAGCTTATTGAAGTCGATTGCCACTTTGTGTTGATTGAAAATTTTCAAAGTCTATCTTCCTCATTTGAAGTCGAATTTCAACATTTCTTATATATTTGAGTGAGTTCGCATCTGACTTTATCAGATATCGTCGATTAACATCCATTGAAGCTTATTGAAGTCGATTGCCACTTTGTGTTTATTGAAAATTTTCAAAGTCTATCTTCCTCATTTGAAGTCGAATTTCAACATTTCTCATATATTTAAATGAGTTCGCATCTAACTTTATCAGATATCGTCGATCAACATCCATTGAAGCTTATTGAAGTCGATTGCCACTTTGTGTTGATTGAAAATTTTCAAAGTCTGTCTTCCTCATTTGAAGTCGAATTTCAACATTTCTTATATATTTGAGTGAGTTCGCATCTGACTTTGTCAGATATCGTCGATTAACATCCATTGAAGCCCATTGAAGTCGATTGCCACTTTGTGTTTATTGAAATTTTTCAAAGTCTATCTTCCTCATTTGAAGTCGAATTTCAACATTTCTTATATATTTGAATGAGTTCGCATCTAACTTTATCAGATATCGTCGATTAACATCCATTGAAGCCCATTGAAGTCGATTGTCACTTTGTGTTTATTGAAAATTTTCAAAGTCTATCTTCCTCATTTGAAGTCGAATTTCAACATTTCTTATATATTTGAATGAGTTCGCATCTAACTTTATCAGATATCGTCGATTAACATCCATTGAAGCCCATTGAAGTCGATTGTCACTTTGTGTTTATTGAAAATTTTCAAAGTCTATCTTCCTCATTTGAAGTCGAATTTCAACATTTCTTATATATTTGAGTGAGTTCGCATCTGACTTTATCAGATATCGTCGATTAACATCCATTGAAGCTTATTGAAGTCGATTGCCACTTTGTGCTGATTGAAAATTTTCAAAGTCTATCTTCCTCATTTGAAGTCGAATTTCAACATTTTTTATATATTTGAATGAGTTTGTATCTGACTCTGTCAGATATCGTCGATTTACATTCATCGAAGCCCATTGAGGTCGATTTTCACTTTGTGTTGATTGAAAATTTTCAAAGTCTATCTTCTTCATTTGAAGTCGAATTTCAACATTTCTCATATATTCAAATGAGTTCGCATCTAACTTTATCAGATATCGTCGATTAACATCCATTGAAGCTTATTGAAGTCGATTGCCACTTTGTGTTGATTGAAAATTTTCAAAGTCTATCTTCCTCATTTGAAGTCGAATTTCAACATTTCTCATATATTTTAGTGAGTTCGCATCTGACTTTATCAGATATCGTCGATTAACATCCATTGAAGCTTATTGAAGTCGATTGCCACTTTGTGTTTATTGAAAATTTTCAAAGTCTATCTTCCTCATTTGAAGTCGAATTTCAACATTTCTCATATATTTAAATGAGTTCGCATCTAACTTTATCAGATATCGTCGATTAACATCCATTGAAGCTTATTGAAGTCGATTGCCACTTTGTGTTGATTGAAAATTTTCAAAGTCTGTCTTCCTCATTTGAAGTCGAATTTCAACATTTCTTATATATTTGAGTGAGTTCGCATCTGACTTTGTCAGATATCGTCGATTAACATCCATTGAAGCCCATTGAAGTCGATTGCCACTTTGTGTTTATTGAAATTTTTCAAAGTCTATCTTCCTCATTTGAAGTCGAATTTCAACATTTCTTATATATTTGAATGAGTTCGCATCTAACTTTATCAGATATCGTCGATTAACATCCATTGAAGCCCATTGAAGTCGATTGTCACTTTGTGTTTATTGAAAATTTTCAAAGTCTATCTTCCTCATTTGAAGTCGAATTTCAACATTTCTTATATATTTGAATGAGTTCGCATCTAACTTTATCAGATATCGTCGATTAACATCCATTGAAGCCCATTGAAGTCGATTGTCACTTTGTGTTTATTGAAAATTTTCAAAGTCTATCTTCCTCATTTGAAGTCGAATTTCAACATTTCTTATATATTTGAGTGAGTTCGCATCTGACTTTGTCAGATATGGTCGATTAACATCCATTGAAGCCCATTGAAGTCGATTGCCACTTTGTGTTTATTGAAAATTTTCAAAGTCTATCTTCCTCATTTGAAGTCGAATTTCAACATTTCTTATATATTTGAATGAGTTTGTATCTGACTTTGTCAGATATCGTCGATTTACATTCATTGAAGCCCATTGAAGTCGATTCTCACTTTGTGTTGATTGAAAATTTTCAAAGTCTATCTTCCTCATTTGAAGTCGAATTTCAACATTTCTCATATATTCAAATGAGTTCGCATCTAACTTTATCAGATATCGTCGATTAACATCCATTGAAGCTTATTGAAGTCGATTGCCACTTTGTGCTTATTGAAAATTTTCAAAGTCTATCTTCCTCATTTGAAGTCGAATTTCAACATTTCTTATATATTTAAATGAGTTCGCATCTAACTTTATCAGATATCGTCGATTAACATCCATTGAAGCCCATTGAAGTCGATTGCCACTTTGGGTTGATTGAAAATTTTCAAAGTCTATCTTCCTCATTTGAAGTCGATTTTCAACATTTCTTATATATTTGAATGAGTTTGTATCTGACTTTGTCAGATATCGTCGATTTACATTCATTGAAGCCCATTAAAGTCGATTCTCACTTTGTGTTGATTGAAAATTTTCAAAGTCTATCTTCCTCATTTGAAGTCGAATTTCAACATTTCTTATATATTTGAATGAGTTTGTATCTGACTTTGTCAGATATCGTCGATTTACATTCATTGAAGCTTATTGAAGTCGATTGCCACTTTGTGCTGATTGAAAATTTTCAAAGTCTATCTTCCTCATTCGAAGTCGAATTTCAACATTTTTTATATATTTGAATGAGTTTGTATCTGACTCTGTCAGATATCGTCAATTTACATTAATCGAAGCCCATTGAGGTCGCTTTTCACTTTGTGTTGATTGAAAATTTTCAAAGTCTATCTTCCTCATTTGAAGTCGAATTTCAACATTTCTCATATATTCAAATGAGTTCGCATCTAACTTTATCAGATATCGTCGATTAACATCCATTGAAGCTTATTGAAGTCGATTGCCACTTTGTGTTGATTGAAAATTTTCAAAGTCTATCTTCCTCATTTGAAGTCGAATTTCAACATTTCTTATATATTTAAATGAGTTCGCATCTAACTTTATCAGATATCGTCGATTTACATTCATCGAAGCCCATTGAGGTCGATTTTCACTTTGTGTTGATTGAAAATTTTCAAAGTCTATCTTCCTCAGTTGAAGTCGAATTTCAACATTTCTCATATATTCAAATGAGTTCGCATCTAACTTTATCAGATATCGTCGATTAACATCCATTGAAGCTTATTGAAGTCGATTGCCACTTTGTGTTGATTGAAAATTTTCAAAGTCTATCTTCCTCATTTGAAGTCGAATTTCAACATTTCTTATATATTTAAATGAGTTCGCATCTAAATTTATCAGATATCGTCGATTAACATCCATTAAATCCCATTGAAGTCGATTGTCACTTTGTGTTTATTGAAAATTTTCAAAGTCTATCTTCCTCATTTGAAGTCGAATTTCAACATTTCTCATATATTTAATGAGTTCGCATCTAACTTTATCAGATATCGTCGATTAACATCCATTGAAGCCCATTGAAGTCGATTGCCTCTTTGGGTTGATTGAAAATTTTCAAAGTCTATCTTCCTCATTTGAAGTCGATTTTCAACATTTCTTATATATTTGAATGAGTTCGCATCTAACTTTATCAGATATCGTCGATTAACATCCATTGAATCCCATTGAAGTCGATTGTCACTTTGTGTTTATTGAAAATTTTCAAAGTCTATCTTCCTCATTTGAGGTCGAATTTCAACATTTCTCATATATTTAAATGAGTTCGCATCTAACTTTATCAGATATGGTCGATTAACATCCATTGAAGCCCATTGAAGTCGATTGCCACTTTGTGTTTATTGAAAATTTTCAAAGTCTATCTTCCTCATTTGAAGTCGAATTTCAACATTTCTTATATATTTGAATGAGTTTGTATCTGACTTTGTCAGATATCGTCGATTTACATTCATTGAAGCCCATTGAAGTCGATTCTCACTTTGTGTTGATTGAAAATTTTCAAAGTCTATCTTCCTCATTTGAAGTCGAATTTCAACATTCCTCATATATTCAAATGAGTTCGCATCTAACTTTATCAGATATCGTCGATTAACATCCATTGAAGCTTATTGAAGTCGATTGCCACTTTGTGCTTATTGAAAATTTTCAAAGTCTATCTTCCTCATTTGAAGTCGAATTTCAACATTTCTTATATATCTAACTTTATCAGATATCGTCGATTAACATCCATTGAAGCCCATTGAAATCGATTGCCACTTTGGGTTGATTGAAAATTTTCAAAGTCTATCTTCCTCATTTGAAGTCGATTTTCAACATTTCTTATATATTTGAATGAGTTTGTATCTGACTTTGTCAGATATCGTCGATTTACATTCATTGAAGCCCATTAAAGTCGATTCTCACTTTGTGTTGATTGAAAATTTTCAAAGTCTATCTTCCTCATTTGAAGTCGAATTTCAACATTTCTCATATATTTAAATAAGTTCGCATCTAACTTTATCAGATATCGTCGATTAACATCCATTGAAGCCCATTGAAGTCGATTGTCACTTTGTGTTGATTGAAAATTTTCAAAGTCTATCTTCCTCATTTGAAGTCGAATTTCAACATTTCTTATATATTTGAATGAGTTTGTATCTGACTTTGTCAGATATCGTCGATTTACATTCATTGAAGCTTATTGAAGTCGATTGCCACTTTGTGCTGATTGAAAATTTTCAAAGTCTATCTTCCTCATTCGAAGTCGAATTTCAACATTTTTTATATATTTGAATGAGTTTGTATCTGACTCTGTCAGATATCGTCGATTTACATTCATCGAAGCCCATTGAGGTCGATTTTCACTTTGTGTTGATTGAAAATTTTCAAAGTCTATCTTCCTCATTTGAAGTCGAATTTCAACATTTCTCATATATTCAAATGAGTTCGCATCTAACTTTATCAGATATCGTCGATTAACATCCATTGAAGCTTATTGAAGTCGATTGCCACTTTGTGTTGATTGAAAATTTTCAAAGTCTATCTTCCTCATTTGAAGTCGAATTTCAACATTTCTTATATATTTAAATGAGTTCGCATCTAACTTTATCAGATATCGTCGATTTACATTCATCGAAGCCCATTGAGGTCGATTTTCACTTTGTGTTGATTGAAAATTTTCAAAGTCTATCTTCCTCATTTGAAGTCGAATTTCAACATTTCTCATATATTCAAATGAGTTCGCATCTAACTTTATCAGATATCGTCGATTAACATCCATTGAAGCTTATTGAAGTCGATTGCCACTTTGTGTTGAATGAAAATTTTCAAAGTCTATCTTCCTCATTTGAAGTCGAATTTCAACATTTCTTATATATTTAAATGAGTTTGCATCTAACTTTATCAGATATCGTCGATTAACATCCATTGAATCCCATTGAAGTCGATTGTCACTTTGTGTTTATTGAAAATTTTCAAAGTCTATCTTCCTCATTTGAAGTCGAATTTCAACATTTCTCATATATTTAAATGAGTTCGCATCTAACTTTATCAGATATCGTCGATTAACATCCATTGAAGCCCATTGAAGTCGATTGCCTCTTTGGGTTGATTGAAAATTTTCAAAGTCTATCTTCCTCATTTGAAGTCGATTTTCAACATTTCTTATATATTTGAATGAGTTCGCATCTAACTTTATCAGATATCGTCGATTAACATCCATTGAATCCCATTGAAGTCGATTGTCACTTTGTGTTTATTGAAAATTTTCAAAGTCTATCTTCCTCATTTGAAGTCGAATTTCAACATTTCTCATATATTTAAATGAGTTCGCATCTAACTTTATCAGATATTGTCGATTTACATTCATTGAAGCCCATTGAAGTCGATTCTCACTTTGTGTTGATTGAAAATTTTCAAAGTATATCTTCCTCATTTGAAGTCGAATTTCAACATTTTTTATATATTTGAATGAGTTTGTATCTGACTCTGTCAGATATCGTCGATTTACATTCATCGAAGCCCATTGAGGTCGATTCTCACTTTGTGTTGATTGAAAATTTTCAAAGTCTATCTTCCTCATTTGAAGTCGAATTTCAACATTTCTTATATATTTGAGTGAGTTCGCATCTGACTTTGTCAGATATGGTCGATTAACATCCATTGAAGCCCATTGAAGTCGATTGCCACTTTGTGTTTATTGAAAATTTTCAAAGTCTATCTTCCTCATTTGAAGTCGAATTTCAACATTTCTTATATATTTGAATGAGTTTGTATCTGACTTTGTCAGATATCGTCGATTTACATTCATTGAAGCCCATTGAAGTCGATTCTCACTTTGTGTTGATTGAAAATTTTCAAAGTCTATCTTCCTCATTTGAAGTCGAATTTCAACATTTCTCATATATTCAAATGATTTCGCATCTAACTTTATCAGATATCGTCGATTAACATCCATTGAAGCTTATTGAAGTCGATTGCCACTTTGTGCTTATTGAAAATTTTCAAAGTCTATCTTCCTCATTTGAAGTCGAATTTCAACATTTCTTATATATTTAAATGAGTTCGCATCTAACTTTATCAGATATCGTCGATTAACATCCATTGAAGCCCATTGAAGTCGATTGCCACTTTGGGTTGATTGAAAATTTTCAAAGTCTATCTTCCTCATTTGAAGTCGATTTTCAACATTTCTTATATATTTGAATGAGTTTGTATCTGACTTTGTCAGATATCGTCGATTTACATTCATTGAAGCCCATTAAAGTCGATTCTCACTTTGTGTTGATTGAAAATTTTCAAAGTCTATCTTCCTCATTTGAAGTCGAATTTCAACATTTCTTATATATTTGAATGAGTTTGTATCTGACTTTGTCAGATATCGTCGATTTACATTCATTGAAGCTTATTAAAGTCGATTGCCACTTTGTGCTGATTGAAAATTTTCAAAGTCTATCTTCCTCATTCGAAGTCGAATTTCAACATTTTTTATATATTTGAATGAGTTTGTATCTGACTCTGTCAGATATCGTCGATTTACATTAATCGAAGCCCATTGAGGTCGCTTTTCACTTTGTGTTGATTGAAAATTTTCAAAGTCTATCTTCCTCATTTGAAGTCGAATTTCAACATTTCTCATATATTCAAATGAGTTCGCATCTAACTTTATCAGATATCGTCGATTAACATCCATTGAAGCTTATTGAAGTCGATTGCCACTTTGTGTTGATTGAAAATTTTCAAAGTCTATCTTCCTCATTTGAAGTCGAATTTCAACATTTCTTATATATTTAAATGAGTTCGCATCTAACTTTATCAGATATCGTCGATTTACATTCATCGAAGCCCATTGAGGTCGATTTTCACTTTGTGTTGATTGAAAATTTTCAAAGTCTATCTTCCTCATTTGAAGTCGAATTTCAACATTTCTCATATATTCAAATGAGTTCGCATCTAACTTTATCAGATATCGTCGATTAACATCCATTGAAGCTTATTGAAGTCGATTGCCACTTTGTGTTGATTGAAAATTTTCAAAGTCTATCTTCCTCATTTGAAGTCGAATTTCAACATTTCTTATATATTTAAATGAGTTCGCATCTAAATTTATCAGATATCGTCGATTAACATCCATTAAATCCCATTGAAGTCGATTGTCACTTTGTGTTTATTGAAAATTTTCAAAGTCTATCTTCCTCATTTGAAGTCGAATTTCAACATTTCTCATATATTTAATGAGTTCGCATCTAACTTTATCAGATATCGTCGATTAACATCCATTGAAGCCCATTGAAGTCGATTGCCTCTTTGGGTTGATTGAAAATTTTCAAAGTCTATCTTCCTCATTTGAAGTCGATTTTCAACATTTCTTATATATTTGAATGAGTTCGCATCTAACTTTATCAGATATCGTCGATTAACATCCATTGAATCCCATTGAAGTCGATTGTCACTTTGTGTTTATTGAAAATTTTCAAAGTCTATCTTCCTCATTTGAAGTCGATTTTCAACATTTCTTATATATTTGAATGAGTTTGTATCTGACTTTGTCAGATATCGTCGATTTACATTCATTGAAGCCCATTAAAGTCGATTCTCACTTTGTGTTGATTGAAAATTTTCAAAGTCTATCTTCCTCATTTGAAGTCGAATTTCAACATTTCTCATATATTTAAATAAGTTCGCATCTAACTTTATCAGATATCGTCGATTAACATCCATTGAAGCCCATTGAAGTCGATTGTCACTTTGTGTTGATTGAAAATTTTCAAAGTCTATCTTCCTCATTTGAAGTCGAATTTCAACATTTCCTATATATTTGAATGAGTTTGTATCTGACTTTGTCAGATATCGTCGATTTACATTCATTGAAGCTTATTGAAGTCGATTGCCACTTTGTGCTGATTGAAAATTTTCAAAGTCTATCTTCCTCATTCGAAGTCGAATTTCAACATTTTTTATATATTTGAATGAGTTTGTATCTGACTCTGTCAGATATCGTCGATTTACATTCATCGAAGCCCATTGAGGTCGATTTTCACTTTGTGTTGATTGAAAATTTTCAAAGTCTATCTTCCTCATTTGAAGTCGAATTTCAACATTTCTCATATATTCAAATGAGTTCGCATCTAACTTTATCAGATATCGTCGATTTACATTCATTGAAGCCCATTGAAGTCGATTCTCACTTTGTGTTGATTGAAAATTTTCAAAGTATATCTTCCTCATTTGAAGTCGAATTTCAACATTTTTTATATATTTGAATGAGTTTGTATCTGACTCTGTCAGATATCGTCGATTTACATTCATCGAAGCCCATTGAGGTCGATTCTCACTTTGTGTTGATTGAAAATTTTCAAAGTCTATCTTCCTCATTTGAAGTCGAATTTCAACATTTCTCATATATTCAAATGAGTTCGCATCTAACTTTATCACATATCGTCGATTAACATCCATTGAAGCTTATTGAAGTCGATTGCCACTTTGTGCTTATTGAAAATTTTCAAAGTCTATCTTCCTCATTTGAAGTCGAATTTCAACATTTCTTATATATTTAAATGAGTTCGCATCTAACTTTATCAGATATCGTCGATTAACATCCATTGAATCCCATTGAAGTCGATTGTCACTTTGTGTTGATTGAAAATTTTCAAAGTCTATCTTCCTCATTTGAAGTCGAATTTCAACATTTCTTATATATTTAAATGAGTTCGCATCTAAATTTATCAGATATCGTCGATTAACATCCATTAAATCCCATTGAAGTCGATTGTCACTTTGTGTTTATTGAAAATTTTCAAAGTCTATCTTCCTCATTTGAAGTCGAATTTCAACATTTCTCATATATTTAATGAGTTCGCATCTAACTTTATCAGATATCGTCGATTAACATCCATTGAAGCCCATTGAAGTCGATTGCCTCTTTGGTTTGATTGAAAATTTTCAAAGTCTATCTTCCTCATTTGAAGTCGATTTTCAACATTTCTTATATATTTGAATGAGTTCGCATCTAACTTTATCAGATATCGTCGATTAACATCCATTGAATCCCATTGAAGTCGATTGTCACTTTGTGTTTATTGAAAATTTTCAAAGTCTATCTTCCTCATTTGAAGTCGATTTTCAACATTTCTTATATATTTGAATGAGTTTGTATCTGACTTTGTCAGATATCGTCGATTTACATTCATTGAAGCCCATTAAAGTCGATTCTCACTTTGTGTTGATTGAAAATTTTCAAAGTCTATCTTCCTCATTTGAAGTCGAATTTCAACATTTCTCATATATTTAAATAAGTTCGCATCTAACTTTATCAGATATCGTCGATTAACATCCATTGAAGCCCATTGAAGTCGATTGTCACTTTGTGTTGATTGAAAATTTTCAAAGTCTATCTTCCTCATTTGAAGTCGAATTTCAACATTTCCTATATATTTGAATGAGTTTGTATCTGACTTTGTCAGATATCGTCGATTTACATTCATTGAAGCTTATTGAAGTCGATTGCCACTTTGTGCTGATTGAAAATTTTCAAAGTCTATCTTCCTCATTCGAAGTCGAATTTCAACATTTTTTATATATTTGAATGAGTTTGTATCTGACTCTGTCAGATATCGTCGATTTACATTCATCGAAGCCCATTGAGGTCGATTTTCACTTTGTGTTGATTGAAAATTTTCAAAGTCTATCTTCCTCATTTGAAGTCGAATTTCAACATTTCTCATATATTCAAATGAGTTCGCATCTAACTTTATCAGATATCGTCGATTAACATCCATTGAAGCTTATTGAAGTCGATTGCCACTTTGTGTTGATTGAAAATTTTCAAAGTCTATCTTCCTCATTTGAAGTCGAATTTCAACATTTCTTATATATTTAAATGAGTTCGCATCTAACTTTATCAGATATCGTCGATTTACATTCATCGAAGCCCATTGAGGTCGATTTTCACTTTGTGTTGATTGAAAATTTTCAAAGTCTATCTTCCTCATTTGAAGTCGAATTTCAACATTTTTCATATATTCAAATGAGTTCGCATCTAACTTTATCAGATATCGTCGATTAACATCCATTGAAGCTTATTGAAGTCGATTGCCACTTTGTGTTGATTGAAAATTTTCAAAGTCTATCTTCCTCATTTGAAGTCGAATTTCAACATTTCTTATATATTTAAATGAGTTTGCATCTAACTTTATCAGATATCGTCGATTAACATCCATTGAATCCCATTGAAGTCGATTGTCACTTTGTGTTTATTGAAAATTTTCAAAGTCTATCTTCCTCATTTGAAGTCGAATTTCAACATTTCTCATATATTTAAATGAGTTCGCATCTAACTTTATCAGATATCGTCGATTAACATCCATTGAAGCCCATTGAAGTCGATTGCCTCTTTGGGTTGATTGAAAATTTTCAAAGTCTATCTTCCTCATTTGAAGTCGATTTTCAACATTTCTTATATATTTGAATGAGTTCGCATCTAACTTTATCAGATATCGTCGATTAACATCCATTGAATCCCATTGAAGTCGATTGTCACTTTGTGTTTATTGAAAATTTTCAAGGTCTATCTTCCTCATTTGAAGTCGAATTTCAACATTTCTCATATATTTAAATGAGTTCGCATCTAACTTTATCAGATATTGTCGATTTACATTCATTGAAGCCCATTGAAGTCGATTCTCACTTTGTGTTGATTGAAAATTTTCAAAGTATATCTTCCTCATTTGAAGTCGAATTTCAACATTTTTTATATATTTGAATGAGTTTGTATCTGACTCTGTCAGATATCGTCGATTTACATTCATCGAAGCCCATTGAGGTCGATTCTCACTTTGTGTTGATTGAAAATTTTCAAAGTCTATCTTCCTCATTTGAAGTCGAATTTCAACATTTCTCATATATTCAAATGAGTTCGCATCTAACTTTATCACATATCGTCGATTAACATCCATTGAAGCTTATTGAAGTCGATTGCCACTTTGTGCTTATTGAAAATTTTCAAAGTCTATCTTCCTCATTTGAAGTCGAATTTCAACATTTCTTATATATTTAAATGAGTTCGCATCTAACTTTATCAGATATCGTCGATTAACATCCATTGAAGCCCATTGAAGTCGATTGCCACTTTGGGTTGATTGAAAATTTTCAAAGTCTATCTTCCTCATTTGAAGTCGATTTTCAACATTTCTTATATATTTGAATGAGTTTGTATCTGACTTTGTCAGATATCGTCGATTTACATTCATTGAAGCTTATTGAAGTCGATTGCCACTTTGTGCTGATTGAAAATTTTCAAAGTCTATCTTCCTCATTCGAAGTCGAATTTCAACATTTTTTATATATTTGAATGAGTTTGTATCTGACTCTGTCAGATATCGTCGATTTACATTAATCGAAGCCCATTGAGGTCGCTTTTCACTTTGTGTTGATTGAAAATTTTCAAGGTCTATCTTCCTCATTTGAAGTCGAATTTCAACATTTCTCATATATTCAAATGAGTTCGCATCTAACTTTATCAGATATCGTCGATTAACATCCATTGAAGCTTATTGAAGTCGATTGCCACTTTGTGTTGATTGAAAATTTTCAAAGTCTATCTTCCTCATTTGAAGTCGAATTTCAACATTTCTTATATATTTAAATGAGTTCGCATCTAACTTTATCAGATATCGTCGATTTACATTCATCGAAGCCCATTGAGGTCGATTTTCACTTTGTGTTGATTGAAAATTTTCAAAGTCTATCTTCCTCATTTGAAGTCGAATTTCAACATTTCTCATATATTCAAATGAGTTCGCATCTAACTTTATCAGATATCGTCGATTAACATCCATTGAAGCTTATTGAAGTCGATTGCCACTTTGTGTTGATTGAAAATTTTCAAAGTCTATCTTCCTCATTTGAAGTCGAATTTCAACATTTCTTATATATTTAAATGAGTTCGCATCTAAATTTATCAGATATCGTCGATTAACATCCATTAAATCCCATTGAAGTCGATTGTCACTTTGTGTTTATTGAAAATTTTCAAAGTCTATCTTCCTCATTTGAAGTCGAATTTCAACATTTCTCATATATTTAATGAGTTCGCATCTAACTTTATCAGATATCGTCGATTAACATCCATTGAAGCCCATTGAAGTCGATTGCCTCTTTGGGTTGATTGAAAATTTTCAAAGTCTATCTTCCTCATTTGAAGTCGATTTTCAACATTTCTTATATATTTGAATGAGTTCGCATCTAACTTTATCAGATATCGTCGATTAACATCCATTGAATCCCATTGAAGTCGATTGTCACTTTGTGTTTATTGAAAATTTTCAAAGTCTATCTTCCTCATTTGAAGTCGAATTTCAACATTTCTCATATATTTAAATGAGTTCGCATCTAACTTTATCAGATATGGTCGATTAACATCCATTGAAGCCCATTGAAGTCGATTGCCACTTTGTGTTTATTGAAAATTTTCAAAGTCTATCTTCCTCATTTGAAGTCGAATTTCAACATTTCTTATATATTTGAATGAGTTTGTATCTGACTTTGTCAGATATCGTCGATTTACATTCATTGAAGCCCATTGAAGTCGATTCTCACTTTGTGTTGATTGAAAATTTTCAAAGTCTATCTTCCTCATTTGAAGTCGAATTTCAACATTTCTCATATATTCAAATGAGTTCGCATCTAACTTTATCAGATATCGTCGATTAACATCCATTGAAGCTTATTGAAGTCGATTGCCACTTTGTGCTTATTAAAAATTTTCAAAGTCTATCTTCCTCATTTGAAGTCGAATTTCAACATTTCTTATATATCTAACTTTATCAGATATCGTCGATTAACATCCATTGAAGCCCATTGAAGTCGATTGTCACTTTGTGTTGATTGAAAATTTTCAAAGTCTATCTTCCTCATTTGAAGTCGAATTTCAACATTTCTTATATATTTGAATGAGTTTGTATCTGACTTTGTCAGATATCGTCGATTTACATTCATTGAAGCTTATTGAAGTCGATTGCCACTTTGTGCTGATTGAAAATTTTCAAAGTCTATCTTCCTCATTCGAAGTCGAATTTCAACATTTTTTATATATTTGAATGAGTTTGTATCTGACTCTGTCAGATATCGTCGATTTACATTCATCGAAGCCCATTGAGGTCGATTTTCACTTTGTGTTGATTGAAAATTTTCAAAGTCTATCTTCCTCATTTGAAGTCGAATTTCAACATTTCTCATATATTCAAATGAGTTCGCATCTAACTTTATCAGATATCGTCGATTAACATCCATTGAAGCTTATTGAAGTCGATTGCCACTTTGTGTTGATTGAAAATTTTCAAAGTCTATCTTCCTCATTTGAAGTCGAATTTCAACATTTCTTATATATTTAAATGAGTTCGCATCTAACTTTATCAGATATCGTCGATTTACATTCATCGAAGCCCATTGAGGTCGATTTTCACTTTGTGTTGATTGAAAATTTTCAAAGTCTATCTTCCTCATTTGAAGTCGAATTTCAACATTTCTCATATATTCAAATGAGTTCGCATCTAACTTTATCAGATATCGTCGATTAACATCCATTGAAGCTTATTGAAGTCGATTGCCACTTTGTGTTGATTGAAAATTTTCAAAGTCTATCTTCCTCATTTGAAGTCGAATTTCAACATTTCTTATATATTTAAATGAGTTTGCATCTAACTTTATCAGATATCGTCGATTAACATCCATTGAATCCCATTGAAGTCGATTGTCACTTTGTGTTTATTGAAAATTTTCAAAGTCTATCTTCCTCATTTGAAGTCGATTTTCAACATTTCTTATATATTTGAATGAGTTCGCATCTAACTTTATCAGATATCGTCGATTAACATCCATTGAATCCCATTGAAGTCGATTGTCACTTTGTGTTTATTGAAAATTTTCAAAGTCTATCTTCCTCATTTGAAGTCGAATTTCAACATTTCTCATATATTTAAATGAGTTCGCATCTAACTTTATCAGATATTGTCGATTTACATTCATTGAAGCCCATTGAAGTCGATTCTCACTTTGTGTTGATTGAAAATTTTCAAAGTATATCTTCCTCATTTGAAGTCGAATTTCAACATTTTTTATATATTTGAATGAGTTTGTATCTGACTCTGTCAGATATCGTCGATTTACATTCATCGAAGCCCATTGAGGTCGATTTTCACTTTGTGTTGATTGAAAATTTTCAAAGTCTATCTTCCTCATTTGAAGTCTAATTTCAACATTTCTCATATATTCAAATGAGTTCGCATCTAACTTTATCAGATATCGTCGATTAACATCCATTGAAGCTTATTGAAGTCGATTGCCACTTTGTGTTGATTGAAAATTTTCAAAGTCTATCTTCCTCATTTGAAGTCGAATTTCAACATTTCTTATATATTTAAATGAGTTCGCATCTAACTTTATCAGATATCGTCGATTTACATTCATCGAAGCCCATTGAGGTCGATTTTCACTTTGTGTTGATTGAAAATTTTCAAAGTCTATCTTCCTCATTTGAAGTCGAATTTCAACATTTCTCATATATTCAAATGAGTTCGCATCTAACTTTATCAGATATCGTCGATTAACATCCATTGAAGCCCATTGAAGTCGATTGCCTCTTTGGGTTGATTGAAAATTTTCAAAGTCTATCTTACTCATTTGAAGTCGATTTTCAACATTTCTTATATATTTGAATGAGTTCGCATCTAACTTTATCAGATATCGTCGATTAACATCCATTGAATCCCATTGAAGTCGATTGTCACTTTGTGTTTATTGAAAATTTTCAAAGTCTATCTTCCTCATTTGAAGTCGAATTTCAACATTTCTCATATATTTAAATGAGTTCGCATCTAACTTTATCAGATATGGTCGATTAACATCCATTGAAGCCCATTGAAGTCGATTGCCACTTTGTGTTTATTGAAAATTTTCAAAGTCTATCTTCCTCATTTGAAGTCGAATTTCAACATTTCTTATATATTTGAATGAGTTTGTATCTGACTTTGTCAGATATCGTCGATTTACATTCATTGAAGCCCATTGAAGTCGATTCTCACTTTGTGTTGATTGAAAATTTTCAAAGTCTATCTTCCTCATTTGAAGTCGAATTTCAACATTTCATATATTCAAATGAGTTCGCATCTAACTTTATCAGATATCGTCGATTAACATCCATTGAAGCTTATTGAAGTCGATTGCCACTTTGTGCTTATTGAAAATTTTCAAAGTCTATCTTCCTCATTTGAAGTCGAATTTCAACATTTCTTATATATCTAACTTTATCAGATATCGTCGATTAACATCCATTGAAGCCCATTGAAGTCGATTGCCACTTTGGGTTGATTGAAAATTTTCAAAGTCTATCTTCCTCATTTGAAGTCGATTTTCAACATTTCTTATATATTTGAATGAGTTTGTATCTGACTTTGTCAGATATCGTCGATTTACATTCATTGAAGCCCATTAAAGTCGATTCTCACTTTGTGTTGATTGAAAATTTTCAAAGTCTATCTTCCTCATTTGAAGTCGAATTTCAACATTTCTCATATATTTAAATAAGTTCGCATCTAACTTTATCAGATATCGTCGATTAACATCCATTGAAGCCCATTGAAGTCGATTGTCACTTTGTGTTGATTGAAAATTTTCAAAGTCTATCTTCCTCATTTGAAGTCGAATTTCAACATTTCTTATATATTTGAATGAGTTTGTATCTGACTTTGTCAGATATCGTCGATTTACATTCATTGAAGCTTATTGAAGTCGATTGCCACTTTGTGCTGATTGAAAATTTTCAAAGTCTATCTTCCTCATTCGAAGTCGAATTTCAACATTTTTTATATATTTGAATGAGTTTGTATCTGACTCTGTCAGATATCGTCGATTTACATTCATCGAAGCCCATTGAGGTCGATTTTCACTTTGTGTTGATTGAAAATTTTCAAAGTCTATCTTCCTCATTTGAAGTCGAATTTCAACATTTCTCATATATTCAAATGAGTTCGCATCTAACTTTATCAGATATCGTCGATTAACATCCATTGAAGCTTATTGAAGTCGATTGCCACTTTGTGTTGATTGAAAATTTTCAAAGTCTATCTTCCTCATTTGAAGTCGAATTTCAACATTTCTTATATATTTAAATGAGTTCGCATCTAACTTTATCAGATATCGTCGATTTACATTCATCGAAGCCCATTGAGGTCGATTTTCACTTTGTGTTGATTGAAAATTTTCAAAGTCTATCTTCCTCATTTGAAGTCGAATTTCAACATTTCTCATATATTCAAATGAGTTCGCATCTAACTTTATCAGATATCGTCGATTAACATCCATTGAAGCTTATTGAAGTCGATTGCCACTTTGTGTTGATTGAAAATTTTCAAAGTCTATCTTCCTCATTTGAAGTCGAATTTCAACATTTCTTATATATTTAAATGAGTTTGCATCTAACTTTATCAGATATCGTCGATTAACATCCATTGAATCCCATTGAAGTCGATTGTCACTTTGTGTTTATTGAAAATTTTCAAAGTCTATCTTCCTCATTTGAAGTCGAATTTCAACATTTCTCATATATTTAAATGAGTTCGCATCTAACTTTATCAGATATCGTCGATTAACATCCATTGAAGCCCATTGAAGTCGATTGCCTCTTTGGGTTGATTGAAAATTTTCAAAGTCTATCTTCCTCATTTGAAGTCGATTTTCAACATTTCTTATATATTCGAATGAGTTCGCATCTAACTTTATCAGATATCGTCGATTAACATCCATTGAATCCCATTGAAGTCGATTGTCACTTTGTGTTTATTGAAAATTTTCAAAGTCTATCTTCCTCATTTGAAGTCGAATTTCAACATTTCTCATATATTTAAATGAGTTCGCATCTAACTTTATCAGATATTGTCGATTTACATTCATTGAAGCCCATTGAAGTCGATTCTCACTTTGTGTTGATTGAAAATTTTCAAAGTATATCTTCCTCATTTGAAGTCGAATTTCAACATTTTTTATATATTTGAATGAGTTTGTATCTGACTCTGTCAGATATCGTCGATTTACATTCATCGAAGCCCATTGAGGTCGATTTTCACTTTGTGTTGATTGAAAATTTTCAAAGTCTATCTTCCTCATTTGAAGTCGAATTTCAACATTTCTCATATATTCAAATGAGTTCGCATCTAACTTTATCAGATATCGTCGATTAACATCCATTGAAGCTTATTGAAGTCGATTGCCACTTTGTGTTGATTGAAAATTTTCAAAGTCTATCTTCCTCATTTGAAGTCGAATTTCAACATTTCTTATATATTTAAATGAGTTCGCATCTAACTTTATCAGATATCGTCGATTTACATTCATCGAAGCCCATTGAGGTCGATTTTCACTTTGTGTTGATTGAAAATTTTCAAAGTCTATCTTCCTCATTTGAAGTCGAATTTCAACATTTCTCATATATTCAAATGAGTTCGCATCTAACTTTATCAGATATCGTCGATTAACATCCATTGAAGCTTATTGAAGTCGATTGCCACTTTGTGTTGATTGAAAATTTTCAAAGTCTATCTTCCTCATTTGAAGTCGAATTTCAACATTTCTTATATATTTAAATGAGTTCTCATCTAACTTTATCAGATATCGTCGATTAACATCCATTGAATCCCATTGAAGTCGATTGTCACTTTGTGTTTATTGAAAATTTTCAAAGTCTATCTTCCTCATTTGAAGTCGAATTTCAACATTTCTCATATATTTAAATGAGTTCGCATCTACCTTTATCAGATATCGTCGATTAACATCCATTGAAGCCCATTGAAGTCGATTGCCTCTTTGGGTTGATTGAAAATTTTCAAAGTCTATCTTCCTCATTTGAAGTCGATTTTCAACATTTCTTATATATTTGAATGAGTTCGCATCTAACTTTATCAGATATCGTCGATTAACATCCATTGAATCCCATTGAAGTCGATTGTCACTTTGTGTTTATTGAAAATTTTCAAAGTCTATCTTCCTCATTTGAAGTCGAATTTCAACATTTCTCATATATTTAAATGAGTTCGCATCTAACTTTATCAGATATTGTCGATTTACATTCATTGAAGCCCATTGAAGTCGATTCTCACTTTGTGTTGATTGAAAATTTTCAAAGTATATCTTCCTCATTTGAAGTCGAATTTCAACATTTCTCATATATTTGAATGAGTTTGTATCTGACTTTATCAGATATCGTCGATTAACATCCATTGAAGCTTATTGAAGTCGATTGCCACTTTGTGCTGATTGAAAATTTTCAAAGTCTATCTTCCTCATTTGAAGTCGAATTTCAACATTTTTTATATATTTGAATGAGTTTGTATCTGACTCTGTCAGATATCGTCGATTTACATTCATCGAAGCCCATTGAGGTCGATTTTCACTTTGTGTTGATTGAAAATTTTCAAAGTCTATCCTCCTCATTTGAAGTCGAATTTCAACATTTCTTATATATTTGAATGAGTTCGCATCTAACTTTATCAGATATCGTCGATTAACATCCATTGAATCCCATTGAAGCCGATTGTCACTTTGTGTTTATTGAAAATTTTCAAAGTCTATCTTCCTCATTTGAAGTCGAATTTCAACATTTCTTATATATTTGAATGAGTTTGTATCTGACTTTGTCAGATATTGTCGATTAACATCCATTGAAGCTTATTGAAGTCGATTGCCACTTTGTGTTGATTGAAAATTTTCAAAGTCTATCTTCCTCATTTGAAGTCGAATTTCAACATTTCTTATATATTTGAGTGAGTTCGCATCTGACTTTATCAGATATCGTCGATTAACATCCATTGAAGCTTATTGAAGTCGATTGCCACTTTGTGTTTATTAAAAATTTTCAAAGTCTATCTTCCTCATTTGAAGTCGAATTTCAACATTTCTCATATATTTAAATGAGTTCGCATCTAACTTTATCAGATATCGTCGATTAACATCCATTGAAGCTTATTGAAGTCGATTGCCACTTTGTGTTGATTGAAAATTTTCAAAGTCTGTCTTCCTCATTTGAAGTCGAATTTCAACATTTCTTATATATTTGAGTGAGTTCGCATCTGACTCTATCAGATATCGTCGATTAACATCCATTGAAGCCCATTGAAGTCGATTGCCACTTTGTGTTTATTGAAATTTTTCAAAGTCTATCTTCCTCATTTGAAGTCGAATTTCAACATTTCTTATATATTTGAATGAGTTCGCATCTAACTTTATCAGATATCGTCGATTAACATCCATTGAAGCCCATTGAAGTCGATTGTCACTTTGTGTTTATTGAAAATTTTCAAAGTCTATCTTCCTCATTTGAAGTCGAATTTCAACATTTCTTATATATTTGAATGAGTTCGCATCTAACTTTATCAGATATCGTCGATTAACATCCATTGAAGCCCATTGAAGTCGATTGTCACTTTGTGTTTATTGAAAATTTTCAAAGTCTATCTTCCTCATTTGAAGTCGAATTTCAACATTTCTTATATATTTGAGTGAGTTCCCATCTGACTTTGTCAGATATCGTCGATTAACATCCATTGGAGCCCATTGAAGTCGATTGTCACTTTGTGTTTATTGAATATTTTCAAAGTCTATCTTCCTCATTTGAAGTCGAATTTCAACATTTCTTATATATTTGAATGAGTTTGTATCTGACTTTGTCAGATATCGTCGATTTACATTCATTGAAGCCCATTGAAGTCGATTCTCACTTTGTGTTGATTGAAAATTTTCAAAGTCTATCTTCCTCATTTGAAGTCGAATTTCAACATTTCTCATATATTCAAATGAGTTCGCATCTAACTTTATCAGATATCGTCGATTAACATCCATTGAAGCTTATTGAAGTCGATTGCCACTTTGTGTTGATTGAAAATTTTCAAAGTCTATCTTCCTAATTTGAAGTCGAATTTCAACATTTCTTATATATTTAAATGAGTTCGCATCTAACTTTATCAGATATCGTCGATTAACATCCATTGAAGCCCATTGAAGTCGATTGTCACTTTGTGTTTATTGAAAATTTTCAAAGTCTATCTTCCTCATTTGAAGTCGAATTTCAACATTTCTCATATATTTAAATGAGTTCGCATCTAACTTTATCAGATATCGTCGATTAACATCCATTGAAGCCCATTGAAGTCGATTGCCACTTTGGGTTGATTGAAAATTTTCAAAGTCTATCTTCCTCATTTGAAGTCGATTTTCAACATTTTTTATATATTTGAATGAGTTTGTATCTGACTTTGTCAGATATCGTCGATTTACATTCATTGAAGCCCATTGAAGTCGATTCTCACTTTGTGTTTATTGAAAATTTTCAAAGTCTATCTTCCTCATTTGAAGTCGAATTTCAACATTTCTTATATATTTGAGTGAGTTCGCATCTGACTTTGTCAGATATCGTTGATTAACATCCATTGAAGCTTATTGAAGTCGATTGCCACTTTGTGCTGATGAAAATTTTCAAAGTCTGTCTTCCTAATTTGCAGTCGAATTTCAACATTTCTAACATTTCTTATATATTTGAATGAGTTTGTATCTGACTTTGTCAGATATCGTCGATTTACATTCATTGAAGCCCATTGAGGTCGATTCTCACTTTGTGTTGATTGAAAATTTTCAAAGTCTATCTTCCTCATTTGAAGTCGAATTTCAACATTTCTCATATATTCAAATGAGATCGCATCTAACTTTATCAGATATCGTCGATTAACATCCATTGAAGCCCATTGAAGTCGATTGTCACTTTGTGTTTATTGAAAATTTTCAAAGTCTATCTTCCTCATTTGAAGTCGAATTTCAACATTTCTCATATATTTGAGTGAGTTTGCATCTAACTTTGTCAGATATCGTCGATTTACATTCATTGAAGCCCATTGAAGTCGATTGCCACTTTGTGTTTATTGAAAATTTTCAAAGTCTATCTTCCTCATTTAAAGTCGAATTTCAACATTTCTTATATATTTGAATGAGTTTGTATCTGACTTTGTCAGATATCGTCGATTTACATTCATTGAAGCCCATTGAGGTCGATTCTCACTTTGTGTTGATTGAAAATTTTCAAAGTCTATCTATCTTCCTCATTTGAAGTCGAATTTCAACATTTCTCATATATTCAAATGAGATCGCATCTAATTTCATCAGATATCGTCGATTAACATCCATTGAAGCTTATTGAAGTCGATTGCCACTTTGTGTTGATTGAAAATTTTCAAAGTCTATCTTCCTCATTTGAAGTCGAATTTCAACATTTCTTATATATTTGAGTGAGCTCGCATCTGACTTTGTCAGATATCGTCGATTAACATCCATTGAAGCCCATTGAAGTCGATTGCCACTTTGTGTTTGTTGAAAATTTTCAAAGTCTATCTTCCTCATTTGAAGTCGAATTTCAACATTTCTTATGAATTTGAATGAGTTCGCATCTAACTTTATCAGATATCGTCGATTAACATCCATTGAAGCCCATTGAAGTCGATTGTCACTTTGTGTTTATTGAAAATTTTCAAAGTCTATCTTCCTCATTTGAAGTCGAATTTCAACATTTCTTATATATTTGAGTGAGTTCGCATCTGACTTTGTCAGATATCGTCGATTAACATCCATTGAAGCCCATTGAAGTCGATTGCCACTTTGTGTTTATTGAAAATTTTCAAAGTCTATCTTCCTCATTTGAAGTCGAATTTCAACAGTTCTTATATATTTGAATGAGTTTGTATCTGACTTTGTCAGATATCGTCGATTTACATTCATTGAAGCCCATTGAAGTCGATTCTCACTTTGTGTTGATTGAAAATTTTCAAAGTCTATCTTCCTCATTTGAAGTCGAATTTCAACATTTCTCATATATTCAAATGAGTTCGCATCTAACTTTATCAGATATCGTAGATTAACATCCATTGAAGCTTATTGAAGTCGATTGCCACTTTGTGTTGATAGAAAATTTTCAAAGTCTATCTTCCTCATTTGAAGTCGAATTTCAACATTTCTTATATATTTGAGTGAGTTCGCATCTGACTTTATCAGATATCGTCGATTAACATCCATTGAAGCTTATTGAAGTCGATTGCCACTTTATGTTTATTGAAAATTTTCAAAGTCTATCTTCCTCATTTGAAGTCGAATTTCAACATTTCTTATATATTTAAATGAGTTCGCATCTAACTTTATCAGATATCGTCGATTAACATCCATTGAAGCCCATTGAAGTCGATTGTCACTTTGTGTTTATTGAAAATTTTCAAAGTCTATCTTCCTCATTTGAAGTCGAATTTCAACATTTCTCATATATTTAAATGAGTTCGCATCTAACTTTATCAGATATCGTCGATTAACATCCATTGAAGCCCATTGAAGTCGATTGCCACTTTGGGTTGATTAAAAATTTTCAAAGTCTATCTTCCTCATTTGAAGTCGATTTTCAACATTTCTCATATATTCAAATGAGATCGCATCTAACTTTATCAGATATCGTCGATTAACATCCATTGAAGCCCATTGAAGTCGATTGCCACTTTGTGTTTATTGAAAATTTTCAAAGTCTATCTTCCTCATTTGAAGTCGAATTTCAACAGTTCTTATATATTTGAATGAGTTTGTATCTGACTTTGTCAGATATCGTCGATTTACATTCATTGAAGCCCATTGAAGTCGATTCTCACTTTGTGTTGATTGAAAATTTTCAAAGTCTATCTTCCTCATTTGAAGTCGAATTTCAACATTTCTCATATATTCAAATGAGTTCGCATCTAACTTTATCAGATATCGTAGATTAACATCCATTGAAGCTTATTGAAGTCGATTGCCACTTTGTGTTGATAGAAAATTTTCAAAGTCTATCTTCCTCATTTGAAGTCGAATTTCAACATTTCTTATATATTTGAGTGAGTTCGCATCTGACTTTATCAGATATCGTCGATTAACATCCATTGAAGCTTATTGAAGTCGATTGCCACTTTATGTTTATTGAAAATTTTCAAAGTCTATCTTCCTCATTTGAAGTCGAATTTCAACATTTCTTATATATTTAAATGAGTTCGCATCTAACTTTATCAGATATCGTCGATTAACATCCATTGAAGCCCATTGAAGTCGATTGTCACTTTGTGTTTATTGAAAATTTTCAAAGTCTATCTTCCTCATTTGAAGTCGAATTTCAACATTTCTCATATATTTAAATGAGTTCGCATCTAACTTTATCAGATATCGTCGATTAACATCCATTGAAGCCCATTGAAGTCGATTGCCACTTTGGGTTGATTAAAAATTTTCAAAGTCTATCTTCCTCATTTGAAGTCGATTTTCAACATTTCTCATATATTCAAATGAGATCGCATCTAACTTTATCAGATATCGTCGATTAACATCCATTGAAGCCCATTGAAGTCGATTGTCACTTTGTGTTTATTGAAAATTTTCAAAGTCTATCTTCCTCATTTGAAGTCGAATTTCAACATTTCTTATATATTTGAGTGAGTTTGCATCTAACTTTGTCAGATATCGTCGATTTACATTCATTGAAGCCCATTGAAGTCGATTGCCACTTTGTGTTTATTGAAAATTTTCAAAGTCTATCTTCCTCATTTGAAGTCGAATTTCAACATTTCTTATATATTTGAATGAGTTTGTATCTGACTTTGTCAGATATCGTCGATTTACATTCATTGAAGCCCATTGAGGTCGATTCTCACTTTGTGTTGATTGAAAATTTTCAAAGTCTATCTTTCTCATTTGAAGTCGAATTTCAACATTTCTCATATATTCAAATGAGATCGCATCTAATTTTATCAGATATCGTCGATTAACATCCATTGAAGCCCATTGAAGTCGATTGTCACTTTGTGTTTATTGAAAATTTTCAAAGTCTATCTTCCTCATTTGAAGTCGAATTTCAACATTTCTTATATATTTGAGTGAGTTTGCATCTAACTTTGTCAGATATCGTCGATTTACATTCATTGAAGCCCATTGAAGTCGATTGCCACTTTGTGTTTATTGAAAATTTTCAAAGTCTATCTTCCTCATTTGAAGTCGAATTTCAACATTTCTTATATATTTAAATGAGTTCGCATCTGACTTTATCAGATATCGTCGATTAACATCCATTGAAACCCATTGAAGTCGATTGTCACTTTGTGTTTATTGAAAATTTTCAAAGTCTATCTTCCTCATTTGAAGTCGAATTTCAACATTTCTCATATATTTAAATGAGTTCGCATCTAACTTTATCAGATATCGTCGATTAACATCCATTGAAGCCCATTGAAGTCGATTGCCACTTTGGGTTGATTGAAAATTTTCAAAGTCTATCTTCCTCATTTGAAGTCGATTTTCAACATTTCTTATATATTTGAATGAGTTTGTATCTGACTTTGTCAGATATCGTCGATTTACATTCATTGAAGCCCATTGAAGTCGATTCTCACTTTGTGTTTATTGAAAATTTTCAAAGTCTATCTTCCTCATTTGAAGTCGAATTTCAACATTTCTTATATATTTGAGTGAGTTCGCATCTGACTTTGTCAGATATCGTTGATTAACATCCATTGAAGCTTATTGAAGTCGATTGCCACTTTGTGCTGATGAAAATTTTCAAAGTCTGTCTTCCTAATTTGCAGTCGAATTTCAACATTTCTTATATATTTGAATGGGTTTGTATCTGACTTTGTCAGATATCGTCGATTTACATTCATTGAAGCCCATTGAGGTCGATTCTCACTTTGTGTTGATTGAAAATTTTCAAAGTCTATCTTCCTCATTTGAAGTCGAATTTCAACATTTCTCATATATTCAAATGAGATCGCATCTAACTTTATCAGATATCGTCGATTAACATCCATTGAAGCCCATTGAAGTCGATTGTCACTTTGTGTTTATTGAAAATTTTCAAAGTCTATCTTCCTCATTTGAAGTCGAATTTCAACATTTCTTATATATTTAAATGAGTTCGCATCTGACTTTATCAGATATCGTCGATTAACATCCATTGAAACCCATTGAAGTCGATTGTCACTTTGTGTTTATTGAAAATTTTCAAAGTCTATCTTCCTCATTTGAAGTCGAATTTCAACATTTCTCATATATTTAAATGAGTTCGCATCTAACTTTATCAGATATCGTCGATTAACATCCATTGAAGCCCATTGAAGTCGATTGCCACTTTGGGTTGATTGAAAATTTTCAAAGTCTATCTTCCTCATTTGAAGTCGAATTTCAACATTTCTTATATATTTGAGTGAGTTCGCATCTGACTTTATCAGATATCGTCGATTAACATCCATTGAAGCTTATTGAAGTCGATTGCCACTTTATGTTTATTGAAAATTTTCAAAGTCTATCTTCCTCATTTGAAGTCGAATTTCAACATTTCTTATATATTTAAATGAGTTCGCATCTAACTTTATCAGATATCGTCGATTAACATCCATTGAAGCCCATTGAAGTCGATTGTCACTTTGTGTTTATTGAAAATTTTCAAAGTCTATCTTCCTCATTTGAAGTCGAATTTCAACATTTCTCATATATTTAAATGAGTTCGCATCTAACTTTATCAGATATCGTCGATTAACATCCATTGAAGCCCATTGAAGTCGATTGCCACTTTGGGTTGATTAAAAATTTTCAAAGTCTATCTTCCTCATTTGAAGTCGATTTTCAACATTTCTCATATATTCAAATGAGATCGCATCTAACTTTATCAGATATCGTCGATTAACATCCATTGAAGCCCATTGAAGTCGATTGCCACTTTGTGTTTATTGAAAATTTTCAAAGTCTATCTTCCTCATTTGAAGTCGAATTTCAACAGTTCTTATATATTTGAATGAGTTTGTATCTGACTTTGTCAGATATCGTCGATTTACATTCATTGAAGCCCATTGAAGTCGATTCTCACTTTGTGTTGATTGAAAATTTTCAAAGTCTATCTTCCTCATTTGAAGTCGAATTTCAACATTTCTTATATATTTGAATTATTTGAATGAGTTTGCATCTAACTTTATCAGATATCGTAGATTAACATCCATTGAAGCTTATTGAAGTCGATTGCCACTTTGTGTTGATAGAAAATTTTCAAAGTCTATCTTCCTCATTTGAAGTCGAATTTCAACATTTCTTATATATTTGAGTGAGTTCGCATCTGACTTTATCAGATATCGTCGATTAACATCCATTGAAGCTTATTGAAGTCGATTGCCACTTTATGTTTATTGAAAATTTTCAAAGTCTATCTTCCTCATTTGAAGTCGAATTTCAACATTTCTTATATATTTAAATGAGTTCGCATCTAACTTTATCAGATATCGTCGATTAACATCCATTGAAGCCCATTGAAGTCGATTGTCACTTTGTGTTTATTGAAAATTTTCAAAGTCCATCTTCCTCATTTGAAGTCGAATTTCAACATTTCTCATATATTTAAATGAGTTCGCATCTAACTTTATCAGATATCGTCGATTAACATCCATTGAAGCCCATTGAAGTCGATTGCCACTTTGGGTTGATTAAAAATTTTCAAAGTCTATCTTCCTCATTTGAAGTCGATTTTCAACATTTCTCATATATTCAAATGAGATCGCATCTAACTTTATCAGATATCGTCGATTAACATCCATTGAAGCCCATTGAAGTCGATTGTCACTTTGTGTTTATTGAAAATTTTCAAAGTCTATCTTCCTCATTTGAAGTCGAATTTCAACATTTCTTATATATTTGAGTGAGTTTGCATCTAACTTTGTCAGATATCGTCGATTTACATTCATTGAAGCCCATTGAAGTCGATTGCCACTTTGTGTTTATTGAAAATTTTCAAAGTCTATCTTCCTCATTTGAAGTCGAATTTCAACATTTCTTATATATTTGAATGAGTTTGTATCTGACTTTGTCAGATATCGTCGATTTACATTCATTGAAGCCCATTGAGGTCGATTCTCACTTTGTGTTGATTGAAAATTTTCAAAGTCTATCTTTCTCATTTGAAGTCGAATTTCAACATTTCTCATATATTCAAATGAGATCGCATCTAATTTTATCAGATATCGTCGATTAACATCCATTGAAGCCCATTGAAGTCGATTGTCACTTTGTGTTTATTGAAAATTTTCAAAGTCTATCTTCCTCATTTGAAGTCGAATTTCAACATTTCTTATATATTTGAGTGAGTTTGCATCTAACTTTGTCAGATATCGTCGATTTACATTCATTGAAGCCCATTGAAGTCGATTGCCACTTTGTGTTTATTGAAAATTTTCAAAGTCTATCTTCCTCATTTGAAGTCGAATTTCAACATTTCTTATATATTTAAATGAGTTCGCATCTGACTTTATCAGATATCGTCGATTAACATCCATTGAAACCCATTGAAGTCGATTGTCACTTTGTGTTTATTGAAAATTTTCAAAGTCTATCTTCCTCATTTGAAGTCGAATTTCAACATTTCTCATATATTTAAATGAGTTCGCATCTAACTTTATCAGATATCGTCGATTAACATCCATTGAAGCCCATTGAAGTCGATTGCCACTTTGGGTTGATTGAAAATTTTCAAAGTCTATCTTCCTCATTTGAAGTCGATTTTCAACATTTCTTATATATTTGAATGAGTTTGTATCTGACTTTGTCAGATATCGTCGATTTACATTCATTGAAGCCCATTGAAGTCGATTCTCACTTTGTGTTTATTGAAAATTTTCAAAGTCTATCTTCCTCATTTGAAGTCGAATTTCAACATTTCTTATATATTTGAGTGAGTTCGCATCTGACTTTGTCAGATATCGTTGATTAACATCCATTGAAGCTTATTGAAGTCGATTGCCACTTTGTGCTGATGAAAATTTTCAAAGTCTGTCTTCCTAATTTGCAGTCGAATTTCAACATTTCTTATATATTTGAATGGGTTTGTATCTGACTTTGTCAGATATCGTCGATTTACATTCATTGAAGCCCATTGAGGTCGATTCTCACTTTGTGTTGATTGAAAATTTTCAAAGTCTATCTTCCTCATTTGAAGTCGAATTTCAACATTTCTCATATATTCAAATGAGATCGCATCTAACTTTATCAGATATCGTCGATTAACATCCATTGAAGCCCATTGAAGTCGATTGTCACTTTGTGTTTATTGAAAATTTTCAAAGTCTATCTTCCTCATTTGAAGTCGAATTTCAACATTTCTTATATATTTGAGTGAGTTTGCATCTAACTTTGTCAGATATCGTCGATTTACATTCATTGAAGCCCATTGAAGTCGATTGCCACTTTGTGTTTATTGAAAATTTTCAAAGTCTATCTTCCTCATTTGAAGTCGAATTTCAACATTTCTTATATATTTGAATGAGTTTGTATCTGACTTTGTCAGATATCGTCGATTTACATTCATTGAAACCCATTGAGGTCGATTCTCACTTTGTGTTGATTGAAAATTTTCAAAGTCTATCTTCCTCATTTGAAGTCGAATTTCAACATTTCTCATATATTCAAATGAGATCGCATCTAATTTTATCAGATATCGTCGATTAACATCCATTGAAGCTTATTGAAGTCGATTGCCACTTTGTGTTGATTGAAAATTTTCAAAGTCTATCTTCCTCATTTGAAGTCGAATTTCAACATTTCTTATATATTTGAGTGAGTTTGCATCTAACTTTGTCAGATATCGTCGATTTACATTCATTGAAGCCCATTGAAGTCGATTGCCACTTTGTGTTTATTGAAAATTTTCAAAGTCTATCTTCCTCATTTGAAGTCGAATTTCAACATTTCTTATATATTTGAATGAGTTTGTATCTGACTTTGTCAGATATCGTCGATTTACATTCATTGAAGCCCATTGAGGTCGATTCTCACTTTGTGTTGATTGAAAATTTTCAAAGTCTATCTTTCTCATTTGAAGTCGAATTTCAACATTTCTCATATATTCAAATGAGATCGCATCTAATTTTATCAGATATCGTCGATTAACATCCATTGAAGCCCATTGAAGTCGATTGTCACTTTGTGTTTATTGAAAATTTTCAAAGTCTATCTTCCTCATTTGAAGTCGAATTTCAACATTTTTTATATATTTGAATGAGTTTGCATCTAACTTTGTCAGATATCGTCGATTTACATTCATTGAAGCCCATTGAAGTCGATTGCCACTTTGTGTTTATTGAAAATTTTCAAAGTCTATCTTCCTCATTTGAAGTCGAATTTCAACATTTCTTATATATTTGAATGAGTTTGTATCTGACTTTGTCAGATATCGTCGATTTACATTCATTGAAACCCATTGAGGTCGATTCTCACTTTGTGTTGATTGAAAATTTTCAAAGTCTATCTTCCTCATTTGAAGTCGAATTTCAACATTTCTCATATATTCAAATGAGATCGCATCTAATTTTATCAGATATCGTCGATTAACATCCATTGAAGCTTATTGAAGTCGATTGCCACTTTGTGTTGATTGAAAATTTTCAAAGTCTATCTTCCTCATTTGAAGTCGAATTTCAACATTTCTTATATATTTGAGTGAGTTTGCATCTAACTTTGTCAGATATCGTCGATTTACATTCATTGAAGCCCATTGAAGTCGATTGCCACTTTGTGTTTATTGAAAATTTTCAAAGTCTATCTTCCTCATTTGAAGTCGAATTTCAACATTTCTTATATATTTGAATGAGTTTGTATCTGACTTTGTCAGATATCGTCGATTTACATTCATTGAAGCCCATTGAGGTCGATTCTCACTTTGTGTTGATTGAAAATTTTCAAAGTCTATCTTTCTCATTTGAAGTCGAATTTCAACATTTCTCATATATTCAAATGAGATCGCATATAATTTTATCAGATATCGTCGATTAACATCCATTGAAGCCCATTGAAGTCGATTGTCACTTTGTGTTTATTGAAAATTTTCAAAGTCTATCTTCCTCATTTGAAGTCGAATTTCAACATTTCTTATATATTTGAGTGAGTTTGCATCTAACTTTGTCAGATATCGTCGATTTACATTCATTGAAGCCCATTGAAGTCGATTGCCACTTTGTGTTTATTGAAAATTTTCAAAGTCTATCTTCCTCATTTGAAGTCGAATTTCAACATTTCTTATATATTTAAATGAGTTCGCATCTGACTTTATCAGATATCGTCGATTAACATCCATTGAAACCCATTGAAGTCGATTGTCACTTTGTGTTTATTGAAAATTTTCAAAGTCTATCTTCCTCATTTGAAGTCGAATTTCAACATTTCTCATATATTTAAATGAGTTCGCATCTAACTTTATCAGATATCGTCGATTAACATCCATTGAAGCCCATTGAAGTCGATTGCCACTTTGGGTTGATTGAAAATTTTCAAAGTCTATCTTCCTCATTTGAAGTCGATTTTCAACATTTCTTATATATTTGAATGAGTTTGTATCTGACTTTGTCAGATATCGTCGATTTACATTCATTGAAGCCCATTGAAGTCGATTCTCACTTTGTGTTTATTGAAAATTTTCAAAGTCTATCTTCCTCATTTGAAGTCGAATTTCAACATTTCTTATATATTTGAGTGAGTTCGCATCTGACTTTGTCAGATATCGTTGATTAACATCCATTGAAGCTTATTGAAGTCGATTGCCACTTTGTGCTGATGAAAATTTTCAAAGTCTGTCTTCCTAATTTGCAGTCGAATTTCAACATTTCTTATATATTTGAATGGGTTTGTATCTGACTTTGTCAGATATCGTCGATTTACATTCATTGAAGCCCATTGAGGTCGATTCTCACTTTGTGTTGATTGAAAATTTTCAAAGTCTATCTTCCTCATTTGAAGTCGAATTTCAACATTTCTCATATATTCAAATGAGATCGCATCTAACTTTATCAGATATCGTCGATTAACATCCATTGAAGCCCATTGAAGTCGATTGTCACTTTGTGTTTATTGAAAATTTTCAAAGTCTATCTTCCTCATTTGAAGTCGAATTTCAACATTTCTTATATATTTGAGTGAGTTTGCATCTAACTTTGTCAGATATCGTCGATTTACATTCATTGAAGCCCATTGAAGTCGATTGCCACTTTGTGTTTATTGAAAATTTTCAAAGTCTATCTTCCTCATTTGAAGTCGAATTTCAACATTTCTTATATATTTGAATGAGTTTGTATCTGACTTTGTCAGATATCGTCGATTTACATTCATTGAAACCCATTGAGGTCGATTCTCACTTTGTGTTGATTGAAAATTTTCAAAGTCTATCTTCCTCATTTGAAGTCGAATTTCAACATTTCTCATATATTCAAATGAGATCGCATCTAATTTTATCAGATATCGTCGATTAACATCCATTGAAGCTTATTGAAGTCGATTGCCACTTTGTGTTGATTGAAAATTTTCAAAGTCTATCTTCCTCATTTGAAGTCGAATTTCAACATTTCTTATATATTTGAGTGAGTTCGCATCTGACTTTGTCAGATATCGTCGATTAACATCCATTGAAGCCCATTGAAGTCGATTGCCAC
This sequence comes from Diorhabda sublineata, assembly GCF_026230105.1. Taxonomy (NCBI): domain Eukaryota; kingdom Metazoa; phylum Arthropoda; class Insecta; order Coleoptera; family Chrysomelidae; genus Diorhabda; species Diorhabda sublineata. The sequence continues at coordinate 18,526,082 of NC_079479.1, read as the reverse complement.
TTTGTGTTTGTTGAAAATTTTCAAAGTCTATCTTCCTCATTTGAAGTCGAATTTCAACATTTCTTATGAATTTGAATGAGTTCGCATCTAACTTTATCAGATATCGTCGATTAACATTCATTGAAGCCCATTGAAGTCGATTGTCACTTTGTGTTTATTGAAAATTTTCAAAGTCTATCTTCCTCATTTGAAGTCGAATTTCAACATTTCTTATATATTTGAGTGAGTTCGCATCTGACTTTGTCAGATATCGTCGATTAACATCCATTGAAGCCCATTGAAGTCGATTGCCACTTTGTGTTTATTGAAAATTTTCAAAGTCTATCTTCCTCATTTGAAGTCGAATTTCAACAGTTCTTATATATTTGAATGAGTTTGTATCTGACTTTGTCAGATATCGTCGATTTACATTCATTGAAGCCCATTGAAGTCGATTCTCACTTTGTGTTGATTGAAAATTTTCAAAGTCTATCTTCCTCATTTGAAGTCGAATTTCAACATTTCTCATATATTCAAATGAGTTCGCATCTAACTTTATCAGATATCGTCGATTAACATCCATTGAAGCTTATTGAAGTCGATTGCCACTTTGTGTTGATAGAAAATTTTCAAAGTCTATCTTCCTCATTTGAAGTCGAATTTCAACATTTCTTATATATTTGAGTGAGTTCGCATCTGACTTTATCAGATATCGTCGATTAACATCCATTGAAGCTTATTGAAGTCGATTGCCACTTTGTGTTTATTGAAAATTTTCAAAGTCTATCTTCCTCATTTGAAGTCGAATTTCAACATTTCTTATATATTTAAATGAGTTCGCATCTAACTTTATCAGATATCGTCGATTAACATCCATTGAAGCCCATTGAAGTCGATTGTCACTTTGTGTTTATTGAAAATTTTCAATGTCTATCTTCCTCATTTGAAGTCGAATTTCAACATTTCTCATATATTTAAATGAGTTCGCATCTAACTTTATCAGATATCGTCGATTAACATCCATTGAAGCCCATTGAAGTCGATTGCCACTTTGGGTTGATTGAAAATTTTCAAAGTCTATCTTTCTCATTTGAAGTCGAATTTCAACATTTCTCATATATTCAAATGAGATCGCATCTAATTTTATCAGATATCGTCGATTAACATCCATTGAAGCTTATTGAAGTCGATTGCCACTTTGTGTTGATTGAAAATTTTCAAAGTCTATCTTCCTCATTTGAAGTCGAATTTCAACATTTCTTATATATTTGAGTGAGTTCGCATCTGACTTTGTCAGATATCGTCGATTAACATCCATTGAAGCCCATTGAAGTCGATTGCCACTTTGTGTTTATTGAAAATTTTCAAAGTCTATCTTCCTCATTTGAAGTCGAATTTCAACATTTCTCATATATTCAAATGAGTTCGCATCTAACTTTATCAGATATCGTCGATTAACATCCATTGAAGCTTATTGAAGTCGATTGCCACTTTGTGTTTATTGAAAATTTTCAAAGTCTATCTTCCTCATTTGAAGTCGAATTTCAACATTTCTTATATATTTGAGTGAGTTCCCATCTGACTTTGTCAGATATCGTCGATTAACATCCATTGAAGCCCATTGAAGTCGATTGTCACTTTGTGTTTATTGAAATTTTTCAAAGTCTATCTTCCTCATTTGAAGTCGAATTTCAACATTTCTTATATATTTGATTGAGTTCGCATCTAACTTTATCAGATATCGTCGATTAACATCCATTGAAGCCCATTGAAGTCGATTGTCACTTTGTGTTTATTGAAAATTTTCAAAGTCTATCTTCCTCATTTGAAGTCGAATTTCAACAGTTCTTATATATTTGAATGAGTTTGTATCTGACTTTGTCAGATATCGTCGATTTACATTCATTGAAGCCCATTGAAGTCGATTCTCACTTTGTGTTGATTGAAAATTTTCAAAGTCTATCTTCCTCATTTGAAGTCGAATTTCAACATTTCTCATATATTCAAATGAGTTCGCATCTAACTTTATCAGATATCGTCGATTAACATCCATTGAAGCTTATTGAAGTCGATTGCCACTTTGTGTTGATAGAAAATTTTCAAAGTCTATCTTCCTCATTTGAAGTCGAATTTCAACATTTCTTATATATTTGAGTGAGTTCGCATCTGACTTTATCAGATATCGTCGATTAACATCCATTGAAGCTTATTGAAGTCGATTGCCACTTTGTGTTTATTGAAAATTTTCAAAGTCTATCTTCCTCATTTGAATTCGAATTTCAACATTTCTTATATATTTAAATGAGTTCGCATCTAACTTTATCAGATATCGTCGATTAACATCCATTGAAGCCCATTGAAGTCGATTGTCACTTTGTGTTTATTGAAAATTTTCAAAGTCTATCTTCCTCATTTGAAGTCGAATTTCAACATTTCTCATATATTTAAATGAGTTCGCATCTAACTTTATCAGATATCGTCGATTAACATCCATTGAAGCCCATTGAAGTCGATTGCCACTTTGGGTTGATTGAAAATTTTCAAAGTCTATCTTTCTCATTTGAAGTCGAATTTCAACATTTCTCATATATTCAAATGAGATCGCATCTAATTTTATCAGATATCGTCGATTAACATCCATTGAAGCTTATTGAAGTCGATTGCCACTTTGTGTTGATTGAAAATTTTCAAAGTCTATCTTCCTCATTTGAAGTCGAATTTCAACATTTCTTATATATTTGAGTGAGTTCGCATCTGACTTTGTCAGATATCGTCGATTAACATCCATTGAAGCCCATTGAAATCGATTGCCACTTTGTGTTTATTGAAAATTTTCAAAGTCTATCTTCCTCATTTGAAGTCGAATTTCAACATTTCTCATATATTCAAATGAGTTCGCATCTAACTTTATCAGATATCGTCGATTAACATCCATTGAAGCTTATTGAAGTCGATTGCCACTTTGTGTTGATTGAAAATTTTCAAAGTCTATCTTCCTCATTTGAAGTCGAATTTCAACATTTTTTATATATTTGAATGAGTTTGTATCTGACTCTGTCAGATATCGTCGATATACATTCATCGAAGCCCATTGAGGTCGATTTTCACTTTGTGTTGATTGAAAATTTTCAAAGTCTATCTTCCTCATTTGAAGTCGAATTTCAACATTTCTCATATATTCAAATGAGTTCGCATCTAACTTTATCAGATATCGTCGATTAACATCCATTGAAGCCCATTGAAGTCGATTGCCACTTTGTGTTTATTGAAAATTTTCAAAGTCTATCTTCCTCATTTGAAGTCGAATTTCAACATTTCTTATATATTTGAATGAGTTTGTATCTGACTTTGTCAGATATCGTCGATTTACATTCATTGAAGCCCATTGAAGTCGATTCTCACTTTGTGTTGATTGAAAATTTTCAAAGTCTATCTTCCTCATTTGAAGTCGAATTTCAACATTTCTCATATATTTGAGTGAGTTCGCATCTGACTTTATCAGATATCGTCGATTAACATCCATTGAAGCTTATTGAAGTCGATTGCCACTTTGTGTTGATTGAAAATTTTCAAAGTCTATCTTCCTCATTTGAAGTCGAATTTCAACATTTCTTATATATTTGAATGAGTTTGTATCTGACTTTGTCAGATATCGTCGATTTACATTCATTGAAGCCCATTGAAGTCGATTCTCACTTTGTGTTGATTGAAAATTTTCAAAGTCTATCTTCCTCATCTAACTTCATCAGATATCGTCGATTAACATCCATTGAAGCTTATTGAAGTCGATTGCCACTTTGTGTTGATTGAAAATTTTCAAAGTCTATCTTCCTCATTTGAAGTCGAATTTCAACATTTCTTATATATTTGAGTGAGTTCGCATCTGACTGATTTACATTCATTGAAGCCCATTGAAGTCGATTCTCACTTTGTGTTGATTGAAAATTTTCAAAGTCTATCTTCCTCATCTAACTTCATCAGATATCGTCGATTAACATCCATTGAAGCTTATTGAAGTCGATTGCCACTTTGTGTTGATTGAAAATTTTCAAAGTCTATCTTCCTCATTTGAAGTCGAATTTCAACATTTCTTATATATTTGAGTGAGTTCGCATCTGACTTTGTCAGATATCATCGATTAACATCCATTGAAGCCCATTGAAGTCGATTGCCACTTTGTGTTTATTGAAAATTTTCAAAGTCTATCTTCCTCATTTGAAGTCGAATTTCAACATTTCTCATATATTTAAATGAGTTCGCATCTAACTTTATCAGATATCGTCGATTAACATCCATTGAAGCTTATTGAAGTCGATTGCCACTTTGTGTTGATTGAAAATTTTCAAAGTCTATCTTCCTCATTTGAAGTCGAATTTCAACATTTCTTATATATTTGAGTGAGTTCGCATCTGACTTTGTCAGATATCATCGATTAACATCCATTGAAGCCCATTGAAGTCGATTGCCACTTTGTGTTTATTGAAAATTTTCAAAGTCTATCTTCCTCATTTGAAGTCGAATTTCAACATTTCTCATATATTCAAATGAGTTCGCATCTAACTTTATCAGATATCGTCGATTAACATCCATTGAAGCTTATTGAAGTCGATTGCCACTTTGTGTTGATTGAAAATTTTCAAAGTCTATCTTCCTCATTTGAAGTCGAATTTCAACATTTCTCATATATTCAAATGAGTTCGCATCTAACTTTATCAGATATCGTCGATTAACATCCATTGAAGACCATTGAAGTCGATTGCCACTTTGTGTTTATTGAAAATTTTCAAAGTCCATCTTCCTCATTTGAAGTCGAATTTCAACATTCCTTATATATTCAAATGAGTTCGCATCTAACTTTATCAGATATCGTCGATTAACATCCATTGAAGCTTATTGAAGTCGATTGCCACTTTGTGTTGATTGAAAATTTTCAAAGTCTATCTTCCTCATTTGAAGTCGAATTTCAACATTTCTTATATATTTGAATGAGTTTGTATCTGACTTTGTCAGATATCGTCGATTTACATTCATTGAAGCCCATTGAAGTCGATTCTCACTTTGTGTTGATTGAAAATTTTCAAAGTCTATCTTCCTCATTTGAAGTCGAATTTCAACATTTCTCATATATTCAAATGAGTTCGCATCTAACTTCATCAGATATCGTCGATTAACATCCATTGAAGCTTATTGAAGTCGATTGCCACTTTGTGTTTATTGAAAATTTTCAAAGTCTATCTTCCTCATTTGAAGTCGAATTTCAACATTTCTTATATATTTAAATGAGTTCGCATCTAACTTTATCAGATATCGTCGATTAACATCCATTGAAGCCCATTGAAGTCGATTGTCACTTTGTGTTTATTGAAAATTTTCAAAGTCTATCTTCCTCATTTGAAGTCGAATTTCAACATTTCTCATATATTTAAATGAGTTCGCATCTAACTTTATCAGATATCGTCGATTAACATCCATTGAAGCTTATTGAAGTCGATTGCCACTTTGTGTTGATTGAAAATTTTCAAAGTCTATCTTCCTCATTTGAAGTCGAATTTCAACATTTCTTATATATTTGAGTGAGTTCGCATCTGACTTTGTCAGATATCATCGATTAACATCCATTGAAGCCCATTGAAGTCGATTCTCACTTTGTGTTGATTGAAAATTTTCAAAGTCTATCTTCCTCATTTGAAGTCGAATTTCAACATTTCTTATATATTTAAATGAGTTCGCATCTAACTTCATCAGATATCGTCGATTAACATCCATTGAAGCCCATTGAAGTCGATTGCCACTTTGTGTTTATTGAAAATTTTCAAAGTCTATCTTCCTCATTTGAAGTCGAATTTCAACATTTCTCATATATTTAAATGAGTTCGCATCTAACTTTATCAGATATCGTCGATTAACATCCATTGAAGCTTATTGAAGTCGATTGCCACTTTGTGTTGATTGAAAATTTTCAAAGTCTATCTTCCTCATTTGAAGTCGAATTTCAACATTTCTTATATATTTGAGTGAGTTCGCATCTGACTTTGTCAGATATCGTCGATTAACATCCATTGAAGCCCATTGAAGTCGATTGCCACTTTGTGTTTATTGAAAATTTTCAAAGTCTATCTTCCTCATTTGAAGTCGAATTTCAACTATTCTCATATATTCAAATGAGTTCGCATCTAACTTTATCAGATATCGTCGATTAACATCCATTGAAGCTTATTGAAGTCGATTGCCACTTTGTCTTGATTGAAAATTTTCAAAGTCTATCTTCCTCATTTGAAGTCGAATTTCAACATTTTTTATATATTTGAATGAGTTTGTATCTGACTCTGTCAGATATCGTCGATTTACATTCATCGAAGCCCATTGAGGTCGATTTTCACTTTGTGTTGATTGAAAATTTTCAAAGTCTATCTTCCTCATTTGAAGTCGAATTTCAACATTTCTCATATATTCAAATGAGTTCGCATCTAACTTTATCAGATATCGTCGATTAACATCCATTGAAGCCCATTGAAGTCGATTGCCACTTTGTGTTTATTGAAAATTTTCAAAGTCTATCTTCCTCATTTGAAGTCGAATTTCAACATTTCTTATATATTTGAATGAGTTTCTATCTGACTTTGTCAGATATCGTCGATTAACATCTATTGAAGCCCATTGAAGTCGATTGTCACTTTGTGTTTATTGAAAATTTTCAAAGTCTATCTTCCTCATTTGAAGTCGAATTTCAACATTTCTTATATATTTGAATGAGTTCGCATCTAACTTTATCAGATATCGTCGATTAACATCCATTGAAGCCCATTGAAGTCGATTGTCACTTTGTGTTTATTGAAAATTTTCAAAGTCTATCTTCCTCATTTGAAGTCGAATTTCAACATTTCTTATATATTTGAGTGAGTTCCCATCTGACTTTGTCAGATATCGTGGATTAACATCCATTGAAGCCCATTGAAGTCGATTGTCACTTTGTGTTTATTGAAATTTTTCAAAGTCTATCTTCCTCATTTGAAGTCGAATTTCAACATTTCTTATATATTTGAATGAGTTCGCATCTAACTTTATCAGATATCGTCGATTAACATCCATTGAAGCCCATTGAAGTCGATTGTCACTTTGTGTTTATTGAAAATTTTCAAAGTCTATCTTCCTCATTTGAAGTCGAATTTCAACATTTCTTATATATTTGAGTGAGTTTGTATCTGACTTTGTCAGATATCGTCGATTTACATTCATTGAAGCCCATTGAGGTCGATTCTCACTTTGTGTTGATTGAAAATTTTCAAAGTCTATCTTCCTCATTTGAAGTCGAATTTCAACATTTCTTATATATTTGAATGAGTTTGTATCTGACTTTGTCAGATATCGTCGATTTACATTCATTGAAGCCCATTGAAGTCGATTCTCACTTTGTGTTGATTGAAAATTTTCAAAGTCTATCTTCCTCATTTGAAGTCGAATTTCAACATTTCTCATATATTCAAATGAGTTCGCATCTAACTTTATCAGATATCGTCGATTAACATCCATTGAAGCTTATTGAAGTCGATTGCCACTTTGTGTTGATTGAAAATTTTCAAAGTCTATCTTCCTCATTTGAAGTCGAATTTCAACATTTCTTATATATTTGAGTGAGTTCGCATCTGACTTTATCAGATATCGTCGATTAACATCCATTGAAGCTTATTGAAGTCGATTGCCACTTTGTGTTTATTGAAAATTTTCAAAGTCTATCTTCCTCATTTGAAGTCGAATTTCAACATTTCTTATATATTTAAATGAGTTCGCATCTAACTTTATCAGATATCGTCGATTAACATCCATTGAAGCCCATTGAAGTCGATTGTCACTTTGTGTTTATTGAAATTTTTCAAAGTCTATCTTCCTCATTTGAAGTCGAATTTCAACATTTCTTATATATTTGAATGAGTTCGCATCTAACTTTATCAGATATCGTCGATTAACATCCATTGAAGCCCATTGAAGTCGATTGTCACTTTGTGTTTATTGAAAATTTTCAAAGTCTATCTTCCTCATTTGAAGTCGAATTTCAACATTTCTTATATATTTGAGTGAGTTTGTATCTGACTTTGTCAGATATCGTCGATTTACATTCATTGAAGCCCATTGAGGTCGATTCTCACTTTGTGTTGATTGAAAATTTTCAAAGTCTATCTTCCTCATTTGAAGTCGAATTTCAACATTTCTTATATATTTGAATGAGTTTGTATCTGACTTTGTCAGATATCGTCGATTTACATTCATTGAAGCCCATTGAAGTCGATTCTCACTTTGTGTTGATTGAAAATTTTCAAAGTCTATCTTCCTCATTTGAAGTCGAATTTCAACATTTCTCATATATTCAAATGAGTTCGCATCTAACTTTATCAGATATCGTCGATTAACATCCATTGAAGCTTATTGAAGTCGATTGCCACTTTGTGTTGATTGAAAATTTTCAAAGTCTATCTTCCTCATTTGAAGTCGAATTTCAACATTTCTTATATATTTGAGTGAGTTCGCATCTGACTTTATCAGATATCGTCGATTAACATCCATTGAAGCTTATTGAAGTCGATTGCCACTTTGTGTTTATTGAAAATTTTCAAAGTCTATCTTCCTCATTTGAAGTCGAATTTCAACATTTCTTATATATTTAAATGAGTTCGCATCTAACTTTATCAGATATCGTCGATTAACATCCATTGAAGCCCATTGAAGTCGATTGTCACTTTGTGTTTATTGAAAATTTTCAAAGTCTATCTTCCTCATTTGAAGTCGAATTTCAAAATTTCTCATATATTTAAATGAGTTCGCATCTAACTTTATCAGATATCGTCGATTAACATCCATTGAAGCTTATTGAAGTCGATTGCCACTTTGTGCTGATTGAAAATTTTCAAAGTCTATCTTCCTCATTTGAAGTCGAATTTCAACATTTCTCATATATTTAAATGAGTTCGCATCTAACTTTATCAGATATCGTCGATTAACATCCATTGAAGCCCATTGAAGTCGATTGTCACTTTGTGTTTATTGAAAATTTTCAAAGTCTATCTTCCTCATTTGAAGTCGAATTTCAAAATTTCTCATATATTTAAATGAGTTCGCATCTAACTTTATCAGATATCGTCGATTAACATCCATTGAAGCCCATTGAAGTCGATTGTCACTTTGTGTTTATTGAAAATTTTCAAAGTCTATCTTCCTCATTTGAAGTCGAATTTCAACATTTTTTATATATTTGAATGAGTTTGTATCTGACTCTGTCAGATATCGTCGATTTACATTCATCGAAGCCCATTGAGGTCGATTTTCACTTTGTGTTGATTGAAAATTTTCAAAGTCTATCTTCCTCATTTGAAGTCGAATTTCAACATTTCTCATATATTCAAATGAGTTCGCATCTAACTTTATCAGATATCGTCGATTAACATCCATTGAAGCTTATTGAAGTCGATTGCCACTTTGGGTTGATTGAAAATTTTCAAAGTCTATCTTCCTCATTTGAAGTCGATTTTCAACATTTCTTATATATTTGAATGAGTTTGTATCTGACTTTGTCAGATATCGTCGATTTACATTCATTGAAGCCCATTGAAGTCGATTCTCACTTTGTGTTTATTGAAAATTTTCAAAGTCTATCTTCCTCATTTGAAGTCGAATTTCAACATTTCTTATATAATTGAGTGAGTTCGCATCTGACTTTATCAGATAACGTTAATTAAAATCCATTGAAGCTTATTGAAGTCGATTGCCACTTTGTGCTGATGAAAATTTTCAAAGTCTGTCTTCCTAATTTGCAGTCGAATTTCAACATTTCTTATATATTTGAATGAGTTTGTATCTGACTTTGTCAGATATCGTCGATTTACATTCATTGAAGCCCATTGAGGTCGATTCTCACTTTGTGTTGATTGAAAATTTTCAAAGTCTATCTTCCTCATTTGAAGTCGAATTTCAACATTTCTTATATATTTGAATGAGTTTGTATCTGACTTTGTCAGATATCGTCGATTTACATTCATTGAAGCCCATTGAAGTCGATTCTCACTTTGTGTTGATTGAAAATTTTCAAAGTCTATCTTCCTCATTTGAAGTCGAATTTCAACATTTCTCATATATTCAAATGAGTTCGCATCTAACTTTATCAGATATCGTCGATTAACATCCATTGAAGCTTATTGAAGTCGATTGCCACTTTGGGTTGATTGAAAATTTTCAAAGTCTATCTTCCTCATTTGAAGTCGATTTTCAACATTTCTTATATATTTGAATGAGTTTGTATCTGACTTTGTCAGATATCGTCGATTTACATTCATTGAAGCCCATTGAAGTCGATTCTCACTTTGTGTTTATTGAAAATTTTCAAAGTCTATCTTCCTCATTTGAAGTCGAATTTCAACATTTCTTATATAATTGAGTGAGTTCGCATCTGACTTTATCAGATAACGTTAATTAAAATCCATTGAAGCTTATTGAAGTCGATTGCCACTTTGTGCTGATGAAAATTTTCAAAGTCTGTCTTCCTAATTTGCAGTCGAATTTCAACATTTCTTATATATTTGAATGAGTTTGTATCTGACTTTGTCAGATATCGTCGATTTACATTCATTGAAGCCCATTGAGGTCGATTCTCACTTTGTGTTGATTGAAAATTTTCAAAGTCTATCTTCCTCATTTGAAGTCGAATTTCAACATTTCTTATATATTTGAATGAGTTTGTATCTGACTTTGTCAGATATCGTCGATTTACATTCATTGAAGCCCATTGAAGTCGATTCTCACTTTGTGTTGATTGAAAATTTTCAAAGTCTATCTTCCTCATTTGAAGTCGAATTTCAACATTTCTCATATATTCAAATGAGTTCGCATCTAACTTTATCAGATATCGTCGATTAACATCCATTGAAGCTTATTGAAGTCGATTGCCACTTTGTGTTGATTGAAAATTTTCAAAGTCTATCTTCCTCATTTTAAGTCGAATTTCAACATTTCTTATATATTTGAGTGAGTTCGCATCTGACTTTATCAGATATCGTCGATTAACATCCATTGAAGCTTATTGAAGTCGATTGCCACTTTGTGTTTATTGAAAATTTTCAAAGTCTATCTTCCTCATTTGAAGTCGAATTTCAACATTTCTTATATATTTAAATGAGTTCGCATCTAACTTTATCAGATATCGTCGATTAACATCCATTGAAGCCCATTGAAGTCGATTGTCACTTTGTGTTTATTGAAAATTTTCAAAGTCTATCTTCCTCATTTGAAGTCGAATTTCAAAATTTCTCATATATTCAAATGAGTTCGCATCTAACTTTATCAGATATCGTCGATTAACATCCATTGAAGCTTATTGAAGTCGATTGCCACTTTGTGTTGATTGAAAATTTTCAAAGTCTATCTTCCTCATTTGAAGTCGAATTTCAACATTTCTTATATATTTGAGTGAGTTCGCATCTGACTTTATCAGATATCGTCGATTAACATCCATTGAAGCTTATTGAAGTCGATTGCCACTTTGTGTTTATTGAAAATTTTCAAAGTCTATCTTCCTCATTTGAAGTCGAATTTCAACATTTCTTATATATTTAAATGAGTTCGCATCTAACTTTATCAGATATCGTCGATTAACATCCATTGAAGCCCATTGAAGTCGATTGTCACTTTGTGTTTATTGAAATTTTTCAAAGTCTATCTTCCTCATTTGAAGTCGAATTTCAACATTTCTTATATATTTGAATGAGTTCGCATCTAACTTTATCAGATATCGTCGATTAACATCCATTGAAGCCCATTGAAGTCGATTGTCACTTTGTGTTTATTGAAAATTTTCAAAGTCTATCTTCCTCATTTGAAGTCGAATTTCAACATTTCTTATATATTTGAGTGAGTTTGTATCTGACTTTGTCAGATATCGTCGATTTACATTCATTGAAGCCCATTGAGGTCGATTCTCACTTTGTGTTGATTGAAAATTTTCAAAGTCTATCTTCCTCATTTGAAGTCGAATTTCAACATTTCTTATATATTTGAATGAGTTTGTATCTGACTTTGTCAGATATCGTCGATTTACATTCATTGAAGCCCATTGAAGTCGATTCTCACTTTGTGTTGATTGAAAATTTTCAAAGTCTATCTTCCTCATTTGAAGTCGAATTTCAACATTTCTCATATATTCAAATGAGTTCGCATCTAACTTTATCAGATATCGTCGATTAACATCCATTGAAGCCCATTGAAGTCGATTGTCACTTTGTGTTTATTGAAAATTTTCAAAGTCTATCTTCCTCATTTGAAGTCGAATTTCAAAATTTCTCATATATTTAAATGAGTTCGCATCTAACTTTATCAGATATCGTCGATTAACATCCATTGAAGCCCATTGAAGTCGATTGTCACTTTGTGTTTATTGAAAATTTTCAAAGTCTATCTTCCTCATTTGAAGTCGAATTTCAACATTTTTTATATATTTGAATGAGTTTGTATCTGACTCTGTCAGATATCGTCGATTTACATTCATCGAAGCCCATTGAGGTCGATTTTCACTTTGTGTTGATTGAAAATTTTCAAAGTCTATCTTCCTCATTTGAAGTCGAATTTCAACATTTCTCATATATTCAAATGAGTTCGCATCTAACTTTATCAGATATCGTCGATTAACATCCATTGAAGCTTATTGAAGTCGATTGCCACTTTGGGTTGATTGAAAATTTTCAAAGTCTATCTTCCTCATTTGAAGTCGATTTTCAACATTTCTTATATATTTGAATGAGTTTGTATCTGACTTTGTCAGATATCGTCGATTTACATTCATTGAAGCCCATTGAAGTCGATTCTCACTTTGTGTTTATTGAAAATTTTCAAAGTCTATCTTCCTCATTTGAAGTCGAATTTCAACATTTCTTATATAATTGAGTGAGTTCGCATCTGACTTTATCAGATAACGTTAATTAAAATCCATTGAAGCTTATTGAAGTCGATTGCCACTTTGTGCTGATGAAAATTTTCAAAGTCTGTCTTCCTAATTTGCAGTCGAATTTCAACATTTCTTATATATTTGAATGAGTTTGTATCTGACTTTGTCAGATATCGTCGATTTACATTCATTGAAGCCCATTGAGGTCGATTCTCACTTTGTGTTGATTGAAAATTTTCAAAGTCTATCTTCCTCATTTGAAGTCGAATTTCAACATTTCTTATATATTTGAATGAGTTTGTATCTGACTTTGTCAGATATCGTCGATTTACATTCATTGAAGCCCATTGAAGTCGATTCTCACTTTGTGTTGATTGAAAATTTTCAAAGTCTATCTTCCTCATTTGAAGTCGAATTTCAACATTTCTCATATATTCAAATGAGTTCGCATCTAACTTTATCAGATATCGTCGATTAACATCCATTGAAGCTTATTGAAGTCGATTGCCACTTTGTGTTGATTGAAAATTTTCAAAGTCTATCTTCCTCATTTTAAGTCGAATTTCAACATTTCTTATATATTTGAGTGAGTTCGCATCTGACTTTATCAGATATCGTCGATTAACATCCATTGAAGCTTATTGAAGTCGATTGCCACTTTGTGTTTATTGAAAATTTTCAAAGTCTATCTTCCTCATTTGAAGTCGAATTTCAACATTTCTTATATATTTAAATGAGTTCGCATCTAACTTTATCAGATATCGTCGATTAACATCCATTGAAGCCCATTGAAGTCGATTGTCACTTTGTGTTTATTGAAAATTTTCAAAGTCTATCTTCCTCATTTGAAGTCGAATTTCAAAATTTCTCATATATTCAAATGAGTTCGCATCTAACTTTATCAGATATCGTCGATTAACATCCATTGAAGCTTATTGAAGTCGATTGCCACTTTGTGTTGATTGAAAATTTTCAAAGTCTATCTTCCTCATTTGAAGTCGAATTTCAACATTTCTTATATATTTGAGTGAGTTCGCATCTGACTTTATCAGATATCGTCGATTAACATCCATTGAAGCTTATTGAAGTCGATTGCCACTTTGTGTTTATTGAAAATTTTCAAAGTCTATCTTCCTCATTTGAAGTCGAATTTCAACATTTCTTATATATTTAAATGAGTTCGCATCTAACTTTATCAGATATCGTCGATTAACATCCATTGAAGCCCATTGAAGTCGATTGCCACTTTGGGTTGATTGAAAATTTTCAAAGTCTATCTTCCTCATTTGAAGTCGAATTTCAACATTTCTTATATATTTGAATGAGTTCGCATCTAACTTTATCAGATATCGTCGATTAACATCCATTGAAGCCCATTGAAGTCGATTGTCACTTTGTGTTTATTGAAAATTTTCAAAGTCTATCTTCCTCATTTGAAGTCGAATTTCAACATTTCTTATATATTTGAGTGAGTTTGTATCTGACTTTGTCAGATATCGTCGATTTACATTCATTGAAGCCCATTGAGGTCGATTCTCACTTTGTGTTGATTGAAAATTTTCAAAGTCTATCTTCCTCATTTGAAGTCGAATTTCAACATTTCTTATATATTTGAATGAGTTTGTATCTGACTTTGTCAGATATCGTCGATTTACATTCATTGAAGCCCATTGAAGTCGATTCTCACTTTGTGTTGATTGAAAATTTTCAAAGTCTATCTTCCTCATTTGAAGTCGAATTTCAACATTTCTCATATATTCAAATGAGTTCGCATCTAACTTTATCAGATATCGTCGATTAACATCCATTGAAGCTTATTGAAGTCGATTGCCACTTTGTGTTGATTGAAAATTTTCAAAGTCTATCTTCCTCATTTGAAGTCGAATTTCAACATTTCTTATATATTTGAGTGAGTTCGCATCTGACTTTATCAGATATCGTCGATTAACATCCATTGAAGCTTATTGAAGTCGATTGCCACTTTGTGTTTATTGAAAATTTTCAAAGTCTATCTTCCTCATTTGAAGTCGAATTTCAACATTTCTTATATATTTAAATGAGTTCGCATCTAACTTTATCAGATATCGTCGATTAACATCCATTGAAGCCCATTGAAGTCGATTGTCACTTTGTGTTTATTGAAAATTTTCAAAGTCTATCTTCCTCATTTGAAGTCGAATTTCAACATTTCTTATATATTTGAGTGAGTTCCCATCTGACTTTGTCAGATATCGTGGATTAACATCCATTGAAGCCCATTGAAGTCGATTGTCACTTTGTGTTTATTGAAATTTTTCAAAGTCTATCTTCCTCATTTGAAGTCGAATTTCAACATTTCTTATATATTTGAATGAGTTCGCATCTAACTTTATCAGATATCGTCGATTAACATCCATTGAAGCCCATTGAAGTCGATTGTCACTTTGTGTTTATTGAAAATTTTCAAAGTCTATCTTCCTCATTTGAAGTCGAATTTCAACATTTCTTATATATTTGAGTGAGTTTGTATCTGACTCTGTCAGATATCGTCGATTTACATTCATTGAAGCCCATTGAGGTCGATTCTCACTTTGTGTTGATTGAAAATTTTCAAAGTCTATCTTCCTCATTTGAAGTCGAATTTCAACATTTCTTATATATTTGAGTGAGTTCGCATCTGACTTTGTCAGATATCATCGATTAACATCCATTGAAGCCCATTGAAGTCGATTGCCACTTTGTGTTTATTGAAAATTTTCAAAGTCTATCTTCCTCATTTGAAGTCGAATTTCAACATTTCTCATATATTCAAATGAGTTCGCATCTAACTTTATCAGATATCGTCGATTAACATCCATTGAAGCTTATTGAAGTCGATTGCCACTTTGTGTTGATTGAAAATTTTCAAAGTCTATCTTCCTCATTTGAAGTCGAATTTCAACATTTCTCATATATTCAAATGAGTTCGCATCTAACTTCATCAGATATCGTCGATTAACATCCATTGAAGCTTATTGAAGTCGATTGCCACTTTGTGTTTATTGAAAATTTTCAAAGTCTATCTTCCTCATTTGAAGTCGAATTTCAACATTTCTTATATATTTAAATGAGTTCGCATCTAACTTTATCAGATATCGTCGATTAACATCCATTGAAGCCCATTGAAGTCGATTGTCACTTTGTGTTTATTGAAAATTTTCAAAGTCTATCTTCCTCATTTGAAGTCGAATTTCAACATTTCTCATATATTTAAATGAGTTCGCATCTAACTTTATCAGATATCGTCGATTAACATCCATTGAAGCCCATTGAAGTCGATTGTCACTTTGTGTTTATTGAAAATTTTCAAAGTCTATCTTCCTCATTTGAAGTCGAATTTCAACATTTCTTATATATTTGAATGAGTTCGCATCTAACTTTATCAGATATCGTCGATTAACATCCATTGAAGCCCATTGAAGTCGATTGTCACTTTGTGTTTATTGAAAATTTTCAAAGTCTATCTTCCTCATTTGAAGTCGAATTTCAACATTTCTCATATATTTAAATGAGTTCGCATCTAACTTTATCAGATATCGTCGATTAACATCCATTGAAGCCCATTGAAGTCGATTGTCACTTTGTGTTTATTGAAAATTTTCAAAGTCTATCTTCCTCATTTGAAGTCGAATTTCAACATTTCTTATATATTTGAATGAGTTCGCATCTAACTTTATCAGATATCGTCGATTAACATCCATTGAAGCCCATTGAAGTCGATTGTCACTTTGTGTTTATTGAAAATTTTCAAAGTCTATCTTCCTCATTTGAAGTCGAATTTCAACATTTCTCATATATTCAAATGAGTTCGCATCTAACTTTATCAGATATCGTCGATTAACATCCATTGAAGCCCATTGAAGTCGATTGTCACTTTGTGTTGATTGAAAATTTTCAAAGTCTATCTTCCTCATTTGAAGTCGAATTTCAACATTTCTCATATATTCAAATGAGTTCGCATCTAACTTTATCAGATATCGTCGATTAACATCCATTGAAGACCATTGAAGTCGATTGCCACTTTGTGTTTATTGAAAATTTTCAAAGTCCATCTTCCTCATTTGAAGTCGAATTTCAACATTTCTTATATATTTGAATGAGTTTGTATCTGACTTTGTCAGATAT
Source organism: Diorhabda sublineata (assembly GCF_026230105.1). Taxonomy (NCBI): domain Eukaryota; kingdom Metazoa; phylum Arthropoda; class Insecta; order Coleoptera; family Chrysomelidae; genus Diorhabda; species Diorhabda sublineata. The sequence goes on along the minus strand of NC_079479.1, from coordinate 18,509,038 downwards.
CGTCGATTTACATTCATTGAAGCCCATTGAAGTCGATTCTCACTTTGTGTTTATTGAAAATTTTCAAAGTCTATCTTCCTCATTTGAAGTCGAATTTCAACATTTCTTATATAATTGAGTGAGTTCGCATCTGACTTTATCAGATAACGTTAATTAAAATCCATTGAAGCTTATTGAAGTCGATTGCCACTTTGTGCTGATGAAAATTTTCAAAGTCTGTCTTCCTAATTTGCAGTCGAATTTCAACATTTCTTATATATTTGAATGAGTTTGTATCTGACTTTGTCAGATATCGTCGATTTACATTCATTGAAGCCCATTGAGGTCGATTTTCACTTTGTGTTGATTGAAAATTTTCAAAGTCTATCTTCCTCATTTGAAGTCGAATTTCAACATTTCTCATATATTCAAATGAGTTCGCATCTAACTTTATCAGATATCGTCGATTAACATCCATTGAAGCCCATTGAAGTCGATTGCCACTTTGTGTTTATTGAAAATTTTCAAAGTCTATCTTCCTCATTTGAAGTCGAATTTCAACATTTCTTATATATTTGAATGAGTTTGTATCTGACTTTGTCAGATATCGTCGATTAACATCTATTGAAGCCCATTGAAGTCGATTGTCACTTTGTGTTTATTGAAAATTTTCAAAGTCTATCTTCCTCATTTGAAGTCGAATTTCAACATTTCTTATATATTTGAATGAGTTCGCATCTAACTTTATCAGATATCGTCGATTAACATCCATTGAAGCCCATTGAAGTCGATTGTCACTTTGTGTTTATTGAAAATTTTCAAAGTCTATCTTCCTCATTTGAAGTCGAATTTCAACATTTCTTATATATTTGAGTGAGTTCCCATCTGACTTTGTCAGATATCGTGGATTAACATCCATTGAAGCCCATTGAAGTCGATTGTCACTTTGTGTTTATTGAAATTTTTCAAAGTCTATCTTCCTCATTTGAAGTCGAATTTCAACATTTCTTATATATTTGAATGAGTTCGCATCTAACTTTATCAGATATCGTCGATTAACATCCATTGAAGCCCATTGAAGTCGATTGTCACTTTGTGTTTATTGAAAATTTTCAAAGTCTATCTTCCTCATTTGAAGTCGAATTTCAACATTTCTTATATATTTGAGTGAGTTTGTATCTGACTTTGTCAGATATCGTCGATTTACATTCATTGAAGCCCATTGAGGTCGATTCTCACTTTGTGTTGATTGAAAATTTTCAAAGTCTATCTTCCTCATTTGAAGTCGAATTTCAACATTTCTTATATATTTGAGTGAGTTCGCATCTGACTTTGTCAGATATCATCGATTAACATCCATTGAAGCCCATTGAAGTCGATTGCCACTTTGTGTTTATTGAAAATTTTCAAAGTCTATCTTCCTCATTTGAAGTCGAATTTCAACATTTCTCATATATTCAAATGAGTTCGCATCTAACTTTATCAGATATCGTCGATTAACATCCATTGAAGCTTATTGAAGTCGATTGCCACTTTGTGTTGATTGAAAATTTTCAAAGTCTATCTTCCTCATTTGAAGTCGAATTTCAACATTTCTCATATATTCAAATGAGTTCGCATCTAACTTCATCAGATATCGTCGATTAACATCCATTGAAGCTTATTGAAGTCGATTGCCACTTTGTGTTTATTGAAAATTTTCAAAGTCTATCTTCCTCATTTGAAGTCGAATTTCAACATTTCTTATATATTTAAATGAGTTCGCATCTAACTTTATCAGATATCGTCGATTAACATCCATTGAAGCCCATTGAAGTCGATTGTCACTTTGTGTTTATTGAAAATTTTCAAAGTCTATCTTCCTCATTTGAAGTCGAATTTCAACATTTCTCATATATTTAAATGAGTTCGCATCTAACTTTATCAGATATCGTCGATTAACATCCATTGAAGCTTATTGAAGTCGATTGCCACTTTGTGTTGATTGAAAATTTTCAAAGTCTATCTTCCTCATTTGAAGTCGAATTTCAACATTTCTTATATATTTGAGTGAGTTCGCATCTGACTTTGTCAGATATCATCGATTAACATCCATTGAAGCCCATTGAAGTCGATTGCCACTTTGTGTTTATTGAAAATTTTCAAAGTCTATCTTCCTCATTTGAAGTCGAATTTCAACATTTCTCATATATTCAAATGAGTTCGCATCTAACTTTATCAGATATCGTCGATTAACATCCATTGAAGCTTATTGAAGTCGATTGCCACTTTGTGTTGATTGAAAATTTTCAAAGTCTATCTTCCTCATTTGAAGTCGAATTTCAACATTTCTCATATATTCAAATGAGTTCGCATCTAACTTTATCAGATATCGTCGATTAACATCCATTGAAGACCATTGAAGTCGATTGCCACTTTGTGTTTATTGAAAATTTTCAAAGTCCATCTTCCTCATTTGAAGTCGAATTTCAACATTTCTTATATATTTGAATGAGTTTGTATCTGACTTTGTCAGATATCGTCGATTTACATTCATTGAAGCCCATTGAAGTCGATTCTCACTTTGTGTTGATTGAAAATTTTCAAAGTCTATCTTCCTCATTTGAAGTCGAATTTCAACATTTCTTATATATTTAAATGAGTTCGCATCTAACTTCATCAGATATCGTCGATTAACATCCATTGAAGCCCATTGAAGTCGATTGCCACTTTGTGTTTATTGAAAATTTTCAAAGTCTATCTTCCTCATTTGAAGTCGAATTTCAACATTTCTTATATATTTAAATGAGTTCGCATCTAACTTCATCAGATATCGTCGATTAACATCCATTGAAGCCCATTGAAGTCGATTGCCACTTTGTGTTTATTGAAAATTTTCAAAGTCTATCTTCCTCATTTGAAGTCGAATTTCAACATTTCTTATATATTTGAGTGAGTTCGCATCTGACTTTATCAGATATCGTCGATTAACATCCATTGAAGCTTATTGAAGTCGATTGCCACTTTGTGTTTATTGAAAATTTTCAAAGTCTATCTTCCTCATTTGAAGTCGAATTTCAACATTTCTTATATATTTAAATGAGTTCGCATCTAACTTTATCAGATATCGTCGATTAACATCCATTGAAGCCCATTGAAGTCGATTGTCACTTTGTGTTTATTGAAAATTTTCAAAGTCTATCTTCCTCATTTGAAGTCGAATTTCAACATTTCTCATATATTTAAATGAGTTCGCATCTAACTTTATCAGATATCGTCGATTAACATCCATTGAAGCTTATTGAAGTCGATTGCCACTTTGTGTTGATTGAAAATTTTCAAAGTCTATCTTCCTCATTTGAAGTCGAATTTCAACATTTCTTATATATTTGAGTGAGTTCGCATCTGACTTTGTCAGATATCGTCGATTAACATCCATTGAAGCCCATTGAAGTCGATTGCCACTTTGTGTTTATTGAAAATTTTCAAAGTCTATCTTCCTCATTTGAAGTCGAATTTCAACTATTCTCATATATTCAAATGAGTTCGCATCTAACTTTATCAGATATCGTCGATTAACATCCATTGAAGCTTATTGAAGTCGATTGCCACTTTGTCTTGATTGAAAATTTTCAAAGTCTATCTTCCTCATTTGAAGTCGAATTTCAACATTTTTTATATATTTGAATGAGTTTGTATCTGACTCTGTCAGATATCGTCGATTTACATTCATCGAAGCCCATTGAGGTCGATTTTCACTTTGTGTTGATTGAAAATTTTCAAAGTCTATCTTCCTCATTTGAAGTCGAATTTCAACATTTCTCATATATTCAAATGAGTTCGCATCTAACTTTATCAGATATCGTCGATTAACATCCATTGAAGCCCATTGAAGTCGATTGCCACTTTGTGTTTATTGAAAATTTTCAAAGTCTATCTTCCTCATTTGAAGTCGAATTTCAACATTTCTTATATATTTGAATGAGTTTCTATCTGACTTTGTCAGATATCGTCGATTAACATCTATTGAAGCCCATTGAAGTCGATTGTCACTTTGTGTTTATTGAAAATTTTCAAAGTCTATCTTCCTCATTTGAAGTCGAATTTCAACATTTCTTATATATTTGAATGAGTTCGCATCTAACTTTATCAGATATCGTCGATTAACATCCATTGAAGCCCATTGAAGTCGATTGTCACTTTGTGTTTATTGAAAATTTTCAAAGTCTATCTTCCTCATTTGAAGTCGAATTTCAACATTTCTTATATATTTGAGTGAGTTCCCATCTGACTTTGTCAGATATCGTGGATTAACATCCATTGAAGCCCATTGAAGTCGATTGTCACTTTGTGTTTATTGAAATTTTTCAAAGTCTATCTTCCTCATTTGAAGTCGAATTTCAACATTTCTTATATATTTGAATGAGTTCGCATCTAACTTTATCAGATATCGTCGATTAACATCCATTGAAGCCCATTGAAGTCGATTGTCACTTTGTGTTTATTGAAAATTTTCAAAGTCTATCTTCCTCATTTGAAGTCGAATTTCAACATTTCTTATATATTTGAGTGAGTTTGTATCTGACTTTGTCAGATATCGTCGATTTACATTCATTGAAGCCCATTGAGGTCGATTCTCACTTTGTGTTGATTGAAAATTTTCAAAGTCTATCTTCCTCATTTGAAGTCGAATTTCAACATTTCTTATATATTTGAATGAGTTTGTATCTGACTTTGTCAGATATCGTCGATTTACATTCATTGAAGCCCATTGAAGTCGATTCTCACTTTGTGTTGATTGAAAATTTTCAAAGTCTATCTTCCTCATTTGATGTCGAATTTCAACATTCCTCATATATTCAAATGAGTTCGCATCTAACTTTATCAGATATCGTCGATTAACATCCATTGAAGCTTATTGAAGTCGATTGCCACTTTGTGTTGATTGAAAATTTTCAAAGTCTATCTTCCTCATTTGAAGTCGAATTTCAACATTTCTTATATATTTGAGTGAGTTCGCATCTGACTTTATCAGATATCGTCGATTAACATCCATTGAAGCTTATTGAAGTCGATTGCCACTTTGTGTTTATTGAAAATTTTCAAAGTCTATCTTCCTCATTTGAAGTCGAATTTCAACATTTCTTATATATTTAAATGAGTTCGCATCTAACTTTATCAGATATCGTCGATTAACATCCATTGAAGCCCATTGAAGTCGATTGTCACTTTGTGTTTATTGAAATTTTTCAAAGTCTATCTTCCTCATTTGAAGTCGAATTTCAACATTTCTTATATATTTGAATGAGTTCGCATCTAACTTTATCAGATATCGTCGATTAACATCCATTGAAGCCCATTGAAGTCGATTGTCACTTTGTGTTTATTGAAAATTTTCAAAGTCTATCTTCCTCATTTGAAGTCGAATTTCAACATTTCTTATATATTTGAGTGAGTTTGTATCTGACTTTGTCAGATATCGTCGATTTACATTCATTGAAGCCCATTGAGGTCGATTCTCACTTTGTGTTGATTGAAAATTTTCAAAGTCTATCTTCCTCATTTGAAGTCGAATTTCAACATTTCTTATATATTTGAATGAGTTTGTATCTGACTTTGTCAGATATCGTCGATTTACATTCATTGAAGCCCATTGAAGTCGATTCTCACTTTGTGTTGATTGAAAATTTTCAAAGTCTATCTTCCTCATTTGAAGTCGAATTTCAACATTTCTCATATATTCAAATGAGTTCGCATCTAACTTTATCAGATATCGTCGATTAACATCCATTGAAGCTTATTGAAGTCGATTGCCACTTTGTGTTGATTGAAAATTTTCAAAGTCTATCTTCCTCATTTGAAGTCGAATTTCAACATTTCTTATATATTTGAGTGAGTTCGCATCTGACTTTATCAGATATCGTCGATTAACATCCATTGAAGCTTATTGAAGTCGATTGCCACTTTGTGTTTATTGAAAATTTTCAAAGTCTATCTTCCTCATTTGAAGTCGAATTTCAACATTTCTTATATATTTAAATGAGTTCGCATCTAACTTTATCAGATATCGTCGATTAACATCCATTGAAGCCCATTGAAGTCGATTGTCACTTTGTGTTTATTGAAAATTTTCAAAGTCTATCTTCCTCATTTGAAGTCGAATTTCAAAATTTCTCATATATTTAAATGAGTTCGCATCTAACTTTATCAGATATCGTCGATTAACATCCATTGAAGCTTATTGAAGTCGATTGCCACTTTGTGCTGATTGAAAATTTTCAAAGTCTATCTTCCTCATTTGAAGTCGAATTTCAACATTTTTTATATATTTGAATGAGTTTGTATCTGACTCTGTCAGATATCGTCGATTTACATTCATCGAAGCCCATTGAGGTCGATTTTCACTTTGTGTTGATTGAAAATTTTCAAAGTCTATCTTCCTCATTTGAAGTCGAATTTCAACATTTCTCATATATTCAAATGAGTTCGCATCTAACTTTATCAGATATCGTCGATTAACATCCATTGAAGCTTATTGAAGTCGATTGCCACTTTGGGTTGATTGAAAATTTTCAAAGTCTATCTTCCTCATTTGAAGTCGATTTTCAACATTTCTTATATATTTGAATGAGTTTGTATCTGACTTTGTCAGATATCGTCGATTTACATTCATTGAAGCCCATTGAAGTCGATTCTCACTTTGTGTTTATTGAAAATTTTCAAAGTCTATCTTCCTCATTTGAAGTCGAATTTCAACATTTCTTATATAATTGAGTGAGTTCGCAACAGTTAATTAAAATCCATTGAAGCTTATTGAAGTCGATTGCCACTTTGTGCTGATGAAAATTTTCAAAGTCTGTCTTCCTAATTTGCAGTCGAATTTCAACATTTCTTATATATTTGAATGAGTTTGTATCTGACTTTGTCAGATATCGTCGATTTACATTCATTGAAGCCCATTGAGGTCGATTCTCACTTTGTGTTGATTGAAAATTTTCAAAGTCTATCTTCCTCATTTGAAGTCGAATTTCAACATTTCTTATATATTTGAATGAGTTTGTATCTGACTTTGTCAGATATCGTCGATTTACATTCATTGAAGCCCATTGAAGTCGATTCTCACTTTGTGTTGATTGAAAATTTTCAAAGTCTATCTTCCTCATTTGAAGTCGAATTTCAACATTTCTCATATATTCAAATGAGTTCGCATCTAACTTTATCAGATATCGTCGATTAACATCCATTGAAGCTTATTGAAGTCGATTGCCACTTTGTGTTGATTGAAAATTTTCAAAGTCTATCTTCCTCATTTTAAGTCGAATTTCAACATTTCTTATATATTTGAGTGAGTTCGCATCTGACTTTATCAGATATCGTCGATTAACATCCATTGAAGCTTATTGAAGTCGATTGCCACTTTGTGTTTATTGAAAATTTTCAAAGTCTATCTTCCTCATTTGAAGTCGAATTTCAACATTTCTTATATATTTAAATGAGTTCGCATCTAACTTTATCAGATATCGTCGATTAACATCCATTGAAGCCCATTGAAGTCGATTGTCACTTTGTGTTTATTGAAAATTTTCAAAGTCTATCTTCCTCATTTGAAGTCGAATTTCAAAATTTCTCATATATTTAAATGAGTTCGCATCTAACTTTATCAGATATCGTCGATTAACATCCATTGAAGCTTATTGAAGTCGATTGCCACTTTGTGCTGATTGAAAATTTTCAAAGTCTATCTTCCTCATTTGAAGTCGAATTTCAACATTTTTTATATATTTGAATGAGTTTGTATCTGACTCTGTCAGATATCGTCGATTTACATTCATCGAAGCCCATTGAGGTCGATTTTCACTTTGTGTTGATTGAAAATTTTCAAAGTCTATCTTCCTCATTTGAAGTCGAATTTCAACATTTCTCATATATTCAAATGAGTTCGCATCTAACTTTATCAGATATCGTCGATTAACATCCATTGAAGCTTATTGAAGTCGATTGCCACTTTGGGTTGATTGAAAATTTTCAAAGTCTATCTTCCTCATTTGAAGTCGATTTTCAACATTTCTTATATATTTGAATGAGTTTGTATCTGACTTTGTCAGATATCGTCGATTTACATTCATTGAAGCCCATTGAAGTCGATTCTCACTTTGTGTTTATTGAAAATTTTCAAAGTCTATCTTCCTCATTTGAAGTCGAATTTCAACATTTCTTATATAATTGAGTGAGTTCGCATCTGACTTTATCAGATAACGTTAATTAAAATCCATTGAAGCTTATTGAAGTCGATTGCCACTTTGTGCTGATGAAAATTTTCAAAGTCTGTCTTCCTAATTTGCAGTCGAATTTCAACATTTCTTATATATTTGAATGAGTTTGTATCTGACTTTGTCAGATATCGTCGATTTACATTCATTGAAGCCCATTGAGGTCGATTTTCACTTTGTGTTGATTGAAAATTTTCAAAGTCTATCTTCCTCATTTGAAGTCGAATTTCAACATTTCTCATATATTCAAATGAGTTCGCATCTAACTTTATCAGATATCGTCGATTAACATCCATTGAAGCCCATTGAAGTCGATTGCCACTTTGTGTTTATTGAAAATTTTCAAAGTCTATCTTCCTCATTTGAAGTCGAATTTCAACATTTCTTATATATTTGAATGAGTTTGTATCTGACTTTGTCAGATATCGTCGATTAACATCTATTGAAGCCCATTGAAGTCGATTGTCACTTTGTGTTTATTGAAAATTTTCAAAGTCTATCTTCCTCATTTGAAGTCGAATTTCAACATTTCTTATATATTTGAATGAGTTCGCATCTAACTTTATCAGATATCGTCGATTAACATCCATTGAAGCCCATTGAAGTCGATTGTCACTTTGTGTTTATTGAAAATTTTCAAAGTCTATCTTCCTCATTTGAAGTCGAATTTCAACATTTCTTATATATTTGAGTGAGTTCCCATCTGACTTTGTCAGATATCGTGGATTACCATCCATTGAAGCCCATTGAAGTCGATTGTCACTTTGTGTTTATTGAAATTTTTCAAAGTCTATCTTCCTCATTTGAAGTCGAATTTCAACATTTCTTATATATTTGAATGAGTTCGCATCTAACTTTATCAGATATCGTCGATTAACATCCATTGAAGCCCATTGAAGTCGATTGTCACTTTGTGTTTATTGAAAATTTTCAAAGTCTATCTTCCTCATTTGAAGTCGAATTTCAACATTTCTTATATATTTGAGTGAGTTTGTATCTGACTTTGTCAGATATCGTCGATTTACATTCATTGAAGCCCATTGAGGTCGATTCTCACTTTGTGTTGATTGAAAATTTTCAAAGTCTATCTTCCTCATTTGAAGTTGAATTTCAACATTTCTTATATATTTGAATGAGTTTGTATCTGACTTTGTCAGATATCGTCGATTTACATTCATTGAAGCCCATTGAAGTCGATTCTCACTTTGTGTTGATTGAAAATTTTCAAAGTCTATCTTCCTCATTTGAAGTCGAATTTCAACATTTCTCATATATTCAAATGAGTTCGCATCTAACTTTATCAGATATCGTCGATTAACATCCATTGAAGCTTATTGAAGTCGATTGCCACTTTGTGTTGATTGAAAATTTTCAAAGTCTATCTTCCTCATTTGAAGTCGAATTTCAACATTTCTTATATATTTGAGTGAGTTCGCATCTGACTTTATCAGATATCGTCGATTAACATCCATTGAAGCTTATTGAAGTCGATTGCCACTTTGTGTTTATTGAAAATTTTCAAAGTCTATCTTCCTCATTTGAAGTCGAATTTCAACATTTCTTATATATTTAAATGAGTTCGCATCTAACTTTATCAGATATCGTCGATTAACATCCATTGAAGCCCATTGAAGTCGATTGTCACTTTGTGTTTATTGAAAATTTTCAAAGTCTATCTTCCTCATTTGAAGTCGAATTTCAAAATTTCTCATATATTTAAATGAGTTCGCATCTAACTTTATCAGATATCGTCGATTAACATCCATTGAAGCTTATTGAAGTCGATTGCCACTTTGTGCTGATTGAAAATTTTCAAAGTCTATCTTCCTCATTTGAAGTCGAATTTCAACATTTTTTATATATTTGAATGAGTTTGTATCTAACTTTATCAGATATCGTCGATTAACATCCATTGAAGCCCATTGAAGTCGATTGTCACTTTGTGTTTATTGAAATTTTTCAAAGTCTATCTTCCTCATTTGAAGTCGAATTTCAACATTTCTTATATATTTGAATGAGTTCGCATCTAACTTTATCAGATATCGTCGATTAACATCCATTGAAGCCCATTGAAGTCGATTGTCACTTTGTGTTTATTGAAAATTTTCAAAGTCTATCTTCCTCATTTGAAGTCGAATTTCAACATTTCTTATATATTTGAGTGAGTTTGTATCTGACTTTGTCAGATATCGTCGATTTACATTCATTGAAGCCCATTGAGGTCGATTCTCACTTTGTGTTGATTGAAAATTTTCAAAGTCTATCTTCCTCATTTGAAGTCGAATTTCAACATTTCTTATATATTTGAATGAGTTTGTATCTGACTTTGTCAGATATCGTCGATTTACATTCATTGAAGCCCATTGAAGTCGATTCTCACTTTGTGTTGATTGAAAATTTTCAAAGTCTATCTTCCTCATTTGAAGTCGAATTTCAACATTTTTTATATATTTGAATGAGTTTGTATCTAACTTTATCAGATATCGTCGATTAACATCCATTGAAGCCCATTGAAGTCGATTGTCACTTTGTGTTTATTGAAATTTTTCAAAGTCTATCTTCCTCATTTGAAGTCGAATTTCAACATTTCTTATATATTTGAATGAGTTCGCATCTAACTTTATCAGATATCGTCGATTAACATCCATTGAAGCCCATTGAAGTCGATTGTCACTTTGTGTTTATTGAAAATTTTCAAAGTCTATCTTCCTCATTTGAAGTCGAATTTCAACATTTCTTATATATTTGAGTGAGTTTGTATCTGACTTTGTCAGATATCGTCGATTTACATTCATTGAAGCCCATTGAGGTCGATTCTCACTTTGTGTTGATTGAAAATTTTCAAAGTCTATCTTCCTCATTTGAAGTCGAATTTCAACATTTCTTATATATTTGAATGAGTTTGTATCTGACTTTGTCAGATATCGTCGATTTACATTCATTGAAGCCCATTGAAGTCGATTCTCACTTTGTGTTGATTGAAAATTTTCAAAGTCTATCTTCCTCATTTGAAGTCGAATTTCAACATTTCTCATATATTCAAATGAGTTCGCATCTAACTTTATCAGATATCGTCGATTAACATCCATTGAAGCTTATTGAAGTCGATTGCCACTTTGTGTTGATTGAAAATTTTCAAAGTCTATCTTCCTCATTTGAAGTCGAATTTCAACATTTCTTATATATTTGAGTGAGTTCGCATCTGACTTTATCAGATATCGTCGATTAACATCCATTGAAGCTTATTGAAGTCGATTGCCACTTTGTGTTTATTGAAAATTTTCAAAGTCTATCTTCCTCATTTGAAGTCGAATTTCAACATTTCTTATATATTTAAATGAGTTCGCATCTAACTTTATCAGATATCGTCGATTAACATCCATTGAAGCCCATTGAAGTCGATTGTCACTTTGTGTTTATTGAAAATTTTCAAAGTCTATCTTCCTCATTTGAAGTCGAATTTCAAAATTTCTCATATATTTAAATGAGTTCGCATCTAACTTTATCAGATATCGTCGATTAACATCCATTGAAGCTTATTGAAGTCGATTGCCACTTTGTGCTGATTGAAAATTTTCAAAGTCTATCTTCCTCATTTGAAGTCGAATTTCAACATTTTTTATATATTTGAATGAGTTTGTATCTGACTCTGTCAGATATCGTCGATTTACATTCATCGAAGCCCATTGAGGTCGATTTTCACTTTGTGTTGATTGAAAATTTTCAAAGTCTATCTTCCTCATTTGAAGTCGAATTTCAACATTTCTCATATATTCAAATGAGTTCGCATCTAACTTTATCAGATATCGTCGATTAACATCCATTGAAGCTTATTGAAGTCGATTGCCACTTTGGGTTGATTGAAAATTTTCAAAGTCTATCTTCCTCATTTGAAGTCGATTTTCAACATTTCTTATATATTTGAATGAGTTTGTATCTGACTTTGTCAGATATCGTCGATTTACATTCATTGAAGCCCATTGAAGTCGATTCTCACTTTGTGTTTATTGAAAATTTTCAAAGTCTATCTTCCTCATTTGAAGTCGAATTTCAACATTTCTTATATAATTGAGTGAGTTCGCATCTGACTTTATCAGATAACGTTAATTAAAATCCATTGAAGCTTATTGAAGTCGATTGCCACTTTGTGCTGATGAAAATTTTCAAAGTCTGTCTTCCTAATTTGCAGTCGAATTTCAACATTGCTTATATATTTGAATGAGTTTGTATCTGACTTTGTCAGATATCGTCGATTTACATTCATTGAAGCCCATTGAGGTCGATTCTCACTTTGTGTTGATTGAAAATTTTCAAAGTCTATCTTCCTCATTTGAAGTCGAATTTCAACATTTCTTATATATTTGAATGAGTTTGTATCTGACTTTGTCAGATATCGTCGATTTACATTCATTGAAGCCCATTGAAGTCGATTCTCACTTTGTGTTGATTGAAAATTTTCAAAGTCTATCTTCCTCATTTGAAGTCGAATTTCAACATTTCTCATATATTCAAATGAGTTCGCATCTAACTTTATCAGATATCGTCGATTAACATCCATTGAAGCTTATTGAAGTCGATTGCCACTTTGTGTTGATTGAAAATTTTCAAAGTCTATCTTCCTCATTTTAAGTCGAATTTCAACATTTCTTATATATTTGAGTGAGTTCGCATCTGACTTTATCAGATATCGTCGATTAACATCCATTGAAGCTTATTGAAGTCGATTGCCACTTTGTGTTTATTGAAAATTTTCAAAGTCTATCTTCCTCATTTGAAGTCGAATTTCAACATTTCTTATATATTTAAATGAGTTCGCATCTAACTTTATCAGATATCGTCGATTAACATCCATTGAAGCCCATTGAAGTCGATTGTCACTTTGTGTTTATTGAAAATTTTCAAAGTCTATCTTCCTCATTTGAAGTCGAATTTCAAAATTTCTCATATATTTAAATGAGTTCGCATCTAACTTTATCAGATATCGTCGATTAACATCCATTGAAGCTTATTGAAGTCGATTGCCACTTTGTGCTGATTGAAAATTTTCAAAGTCTATCTTCCTCATTTGAAGTCGAATTTCAACATTTTTTATATATTTGAATGAGTTTGTATCTGACTCTGTCAGATATCGTCGATTTACATTCATCGAAGCCCATTGAGGTCGATTTTCACTTTGTGTTGATTGAAAATTTTCAAAGTCTATCTTCCTCATTTGAAGTCGAATTTCAACATTTCTCATATATTCAAATGAGTTCGCATCTAACTTTATCAGATATCGTCGATTAACATCCATTGAAGCTTATTGAAGTCGATTGCCACTTTGGGTTGATTGAAAATTTTCAAAGTCTATCTTCCTCATTTGAAGTCGATTTTCAACATTTCTTATATATTTGAATGAGTTTGTATCTGACTTTGTCAGATATCGTCGATTTACATTCATTGAAGCCCATTGAAGTCGATTCTCACTTTGTGTTTATTGAAAATTTTCAAAGTCTATCTTCCTCATTTGAAGTCGAATTTCAACATTTCTTATATAATTGAGTGAGTTCGCATCTGACTTTATCAGATAACGTTAATTAAAATCCATTGAAGCTTATTGAAGTCGATTGCCACTTTGTGCTGATGAAAATTTTCAAAGTCTGTCTTCCTAATTTGCAGTCGAATTTCAACATTTCTTATATATTTGAATGAGTTTGTATCTGACTTTGTCAGATATCGTCGATTTACATTCATTGAAGCCCATTGAGGTCGATTTTCACTTTGTGTTGATTGAAAATTTTCAAAGTCTATCTTCCTCATTTGAAGTCGAATTTCAACATTTCTCATATATTCAAATGAGTTCGCATCTAACTTTATCAGATATCGTCGATTAACATCCATTGAAGCCCATTGAAGTCGATTGCCACTTTGTGTTTATTGAAAATTTTCAAAGTCTATCTTCCTCATTTGAAGTCGAATTTCAACATTTCTTATATATTTGAATGAGTTTGTATCTGACTTTGTCAGATATCGTCGATTAACATCTATTGAAGCCCATTGAAGTCGATTGTCACTTTGTGTTTATTGAAAATTTTCAAAGTCTATCTTCCTCATTTGAAGTCGAATTTCAACATTTCTTATATATTTGAATGAGTTCGCATCTAACTTTATCAGATATCGTCGATTAACATCCATTGAAGCCCATTGAAGTCGATTGTCACTTTGTGTTTATTGAAAATTTTCAAAGTCTATCTTCCTCATTTGAAGTCGAATTTCAACATTTCTTATATATTTGAGTGAGTTCCCATCTGACTTTGTCAGATATCGTGGATTAACATCCATTGAAGCCCATTGAAGTCGATTGTCACTTTGTGTTTATTGAAATTTTTCAAAGTCTATCTTCCTCATTTGAAGTCGAATTTCAACATTTCTTATATATTTGAATGAGTTCGCATCTAACTTTATCAGATATCGTCGATTAACATCCATTGAAGCCCATTGAAGTCGATTGTCACTTTGTGTTTATTGAAAATTTTCAAAGTCTATCTTCCTCATTTGAAGTCGAATTTCAACATTTCTTATATATTTGAGTGAGTTTGTATCTGACTTTGTCAGATATCGTCGATTTACATTCATTGAAGCCCATTGAGGTCGATTCTCACTTTGTGTTGATTGAAAATTTTCAAAGTCTATCTTCCTCATTTGAAGTCGAATTTCAACATTTCTTATATATTTGAATGAGTTTGTATCTGACTTTGTCAGATATCGTCGATTTACATTCATTGAAGCCCATTGAAGTCGATTCTCACTTTGTGTTGATTGAAAATTTTCAAAGTCTATCTTCCTCATTTGAAGTCGAATTTCAACATTTCTCATATATTCAAATGAGTTCGCATCTAACTTTATCAGATATCGTCGATTAACATCCATTGAAGCTTATTGAAGTCGATTGCCACTTTGTGTTGATTGAAAATTTTCAAAGTCTATCTTCCTCATTTGAAGTCGAATTTCAACATTTCTTATATATTTAAATGAGTTCGCATCTAACTTTATCAGATATCGTCGATTAACATCCATTGAAGCCCATTGAAGTCGATTGTCACTTTGTGTTTATTGAAAATTTTCAAAGTCTATCTTCCTCATTTGAAGTCGAATTTCAAAATTTCTCATATATTTAAATGAGTTCGCATCTAACTTTATCAGATATCGTCGATTAACATCCATTGAAGCTTATTGAAGTCGATTGCCACTTTGTGCTGATTGAAAATTTTCAAAGTCTATCTTCCTCATTTGAAGTCGAATTTCAACATTTTTTATATATTTGAATGAGTTTGTATCTGACTCTGTCAGATATCGTCGATTTACATTCATCGAAGCCCATTGAGGTCGATTTTCACTTTGTGTTGATTGAAAATTTTCAAAGTCTATCTTCCTCATTTGAAGTCGAATTTCAACATTTCTCATATATTCAAATGAGTTCGCATCTAACTTTATCAGATATCGTCGATTAACATCCATTGAAGCTTATTGAAGTCGATTGCCACTTTGGGTTGATTGAAAATTTTCAAAGTCTATCTTCCTCATTTGAAGTCGATTTTCAACATTTCTTATATATTTGAATGAGTTTGTATCTGACTTTGTCAGATATCGTCGATTTACATTCATTGAAGCCCATTGAAGTCGATTCTCACTTTGTGTTTATTGAAAATTTTCAAAGTCTATCTTCCTCATTTGAAGTCGAATTTCAACATTTCTTATATAATTGAGTGAGTTCGCATCTGACTTTATCAGATAACGTTAATTAAAATCCATTGAAGCTTATTGAAGTCGATTGCCACTTTGTGCTGATGAAAATTTTCAAAGTCTGTCTTCCTAATTTGCAGTCGAATTTCAACATTTCTTATATATTTGAATGAGTTTGTATCTGACTTTGTCAGATATCGTCGATTTACATTCATTGAAGCCCATTGAGGTCGATTCTCACTTTGTGTTGATTGAAAATTTTCAAAGTCTATCTTCCTCATTTGAAGTCGAATTTCAACATTTCTTATATATTTGAATGAGTTTGTATCTGACTTTGTCAGATATCGTCGATTTACATTCATTGAAGCCCATTGAAGTCGATTCTCACTTTGTGTTGATTGAAAATTTTCAAAGTCTATCTTCCTCATTTGAAGTCGAATTTCAACATTTCTCATATATTCAAATGAGTTCGCATCTAACTTTATCAGATATCGTCGATTAACATCCATTGAAGCTTATTGAAGTCGATTGCCACTTTGTGTTGATTGAAAATTTTCAAAGTCTATCTTCCTCATTTTAAGTCGAATTTCAACATTTCTTATATATTTGAGTGAGTTCGCATCTGACTTTATCAGATATCGTCGATTAACATCCATTGAAGCTTATTGAAGTCGATTGCCACTTTGTGTTTATTGAAAATTTTCAAAGTCTATCTTCCTCATTTGAAGTCGAATTTCAACATTTCTTATATATTTAAATGAGTTCGCATCTAACTTTATCAGATATCGTCGATTAACATCCATTGAAGCCCATTGAAGTCGATTGTCACTTTGTGTTTATTGAAAATTTTCAAAGTCTATCTTCCTCATTTGAAGTCGAATTTCAAAATTTCTCATATATTTAAATGAGTTCGCATCTAACTTTATCAGATATCGTCGATTAACATCCATTGAAGCTTATTGAAGTCGATTGCCACTTTGTGCTGATTGAAAATTTTCAAAGTCTATCTTCCTCATTTGAAGTCGAATTTCAACATTTTTTATATATTTGAATGAGTTTGTATCTGACTCTGTCAGATATCGTCGATTTACATTCATCGAAGCCCATTGAGGTCGATTTTCACTTTGTGTTGATTGAAAATTTTCAAAGTCTATCTTCCTCATTTGAAGTCGAATTTCAACATTTCTCATATATTCAAATGAGTTCGCATCTAACTTTATCAGATATCGTCGATTAACATCCATTGAAGCTTATTGAAGTCGATTGCCACTTTGGGTTGATTGAAAATTTTCAAAGTCTATCTTCCTCATTTGAAGTCGATTTTCAACATTTCTTATATATTTGAATGAGTTTGTATCTGACTTTGTCAGATATCGTCGATTTACATTCATTGAAGCCCATTGAAGTCGATTCTCACTTTGTGTTTATTGAAAATTTTCAAAGTCTATCTTCCTCATTTGAAGTCGAATTTCAACATTTCTTATATAATTGAGTGAGTTCGCATCTGACTTTATCAGATAACGTTAATTAAAATCCATTGAAGCTTATTGAAGTCGATTGCCACTTTGTGCTGATGAAAATTTTCAAAGTCTGTCTTCCTAATTTGCAGTCGAATTTCAACATTTCTTATATATTTGAATGAGTTTGTATCTGACTTTGTCAGATATCGTCGATTTACATTCATTGAAGCCCATTGAGGTCGATTCTCACTTTGTGTTGATTGAAAATTTTCAAAGTCTATCTTCCTCATTTGAAGTCGAATTTCAACATTTCTTATATATTTGAATGAGTTTGTATCTGACTTTGTCAGATATCGTCGATTTACATTCATTGAAGCCCATTGAAGTCGATTCTCACTTTGTGTTGATTGAAAATTTTCAAAGTCTATCTTCCTCATTTGAAGTCGAATTTCAACATTTCTCATATATTCAAATGAGTTCGCATCTAACTTTATCAGATATCGTCGATTAACATCCATTGAAGCTTATTGAAGTCGATTGCCACTTTGTCTTGATTGAAAATTTTCAAAGTCTATCTTCCTCATTTGAAGTCGAATTTCAAAATTTCTTATATATTTGAGTGAGTTCGCATCTGACTTTATCAGATATCGTCGATTAACATCCATTGAAGCTTATTGAAGTCGATTGCCACTTTGTGTTTATTGAAAATTTTCAAAGTCTATCTTCCTCATTTGAAGTCGAATTTCAACATTTCTTATATATTTAAATGAGTTCGCATCTAACTTTATCAGATATCGTCGATTAACATCCATTGAAGCCCATTGAAGTCGATTGCCACTTTGTGCTGATGAAAATTTTCAAAGTCTGTCTTCCTAATTTGCAGTCGAATTTCAACATTTCTTATATATTTGAATGAGTTTGTATCTGACTTTGTCAGATATCGTCAATTTACATTCATTGAAGCCCATTGAGGTCGATTCTCACTTTGTGTTGATTGAAAATTTTCAAAGTCTATCTTCCTCATTTGAAGTCGAATTTCAACATTTCTCATATATTCAAATGAGTTCGCATCTAACTTTATCAGATATCGTCGATTAACATCCATTGAAGCTTATTGAAGTCGATTGCCACTTTGGGTTGATTGAAAATTTTCAAAGTCTATCTTCCTCATTTGAAGTCGATTTTCAACATTTCTTATATATTTGAATGAGTTTGTATCTGACTTTGTCAGATATCGTCGATTTACATTCATTGAAGCCCATTGAAGTCGATTCTCACTTTGTGTTTATTGAAAATTTTCAAAGTCTATCTTCCTCATTTGAAGTCGAATTTCAACATTTCTTATATAATTGAGTGAGTTCGCATCTGACTTTATCAGATAACGTTAATTAAAATCCATTGAAGCTTATTGAAGTCGATTGCCACTTTGTGCTGATGAAAATTTTCAAAGTCTGTCTTCCTAATTTGCAGTCGAATTTCAACATTTCTTATATATTTGAATGAGTTTGTATCTGACTTTGTCAGATATCGTCGATTTACATTCATTGAAGCCCATTGAGGTCGATTCTCACTTTGTGTTGATTGAAAATTTTCAAAGTCTATCTTCCTCATTTGAAGTCGAATTTCAACATTTCTTATATATTTGAATGAGTTTGTATCTGACTTTGTCAGATATCGTCGATTTACATTCATTGAAGCCCATTGAAGTCGATTCTCACTTTGTGTTGATTGAAAATTTTCAAAGTCTATCTTCCTCATTTGAAGTCGAATTTCAACATTTCTCATATATTCAAATGAGTTCGCATCTAACTTTATCAGATATCGTCGATTAACATCCATTGAAGCTTATTGAAGTCGATTGCCACTTTGTGTTGATTGAAAATTTTCAAAGTCTATCTTCCTCATTTTAAGTCGAATTTCAACATTTCTTATATATTTGAGTGAGTTCGCATCTGACTTTATCAGATATCGTCGATTAACATCCATTGAAGCTTATTGAAGTCGATTGCCACTTTGTGTTTATTGAAAATTTTCAAAGTCTATCTTCCTCATTTGAAGTCGAATTTCAACATTTCTTATATATTTAAATGAGTTCGCATCTAACTTTATCAGATATCGTCGATTAACATCCATTGAAGCCCATTGAAGTCGATTGTCACTTTGTGTTTATTGAAAATTTTCAAAGTCTATCTTCCTCATTTGAAGTCGAATTTCAAAATTTCTCATATATTTAAATGAGTTCGCATCTAACTTTATCAGATATCGTCGATTAACATCCATTGAAGCTTATTGAAGTCGATTACCACTTTGTGCTGATTGAAAATTTTCAAAGTCTATCTTCCTCATTTGAAGTCGAATTTCAACATTTTTTATATATTTGAATGAGTTTGTATCTGACTCTGTCAGATATCGTCGATTTACATTCATCGAAGCCCATTGAGGTCGATTTTCACTTTGTGTTGATTGAAAATTTTCAAAGTCTATCTTCCTCATTTGAAGTCGAATTTCAACATTTCTCATATATTCAAATGAGTTCGCATCTAACTTTATCAGATATCGTCGATTAACATCCATTGAAGCTTATTGAAGTCGATTGCCACTTTGGGTTGATTGAAAATTTTCAAAGTCTATCTTCCTCATTTGAAGTCGATTTTCAACATTTCTTATATATTTGAATGAGTTTGTATCTGACTTTGTCAGATATCGTCGATTTACATTCATTGAAGCCCATTGAAGTCGATTCTCACTTTGTGTTTATTGAAAATTTTCAAAGTCTATCTTCCTCATTTGAAGTCGAATTTCAACATTTCTTATATAATTGAGTGAGTTCGCATCTGACTTTATCAGATAACGTTAATTAAAATCCATTGAAGCTTATTGAAGTCGATTGCCACTTTGTGCTGATGAAAATTTTCAAAGTCTGTCTTCCTAATTTGCAGTCGAATTTCAACATTTCTTATATATTTGAATGAGTTTGTATCTGACTTTGTCAGATATCGTCGATTTACATTCATTGAAGCCCATTGAGGTCGATTCTCACTTTGTGTTGATTGAAAATTTTCAAAGTCTATCTTCCTCATTTGAAGTCGAATTTCAACATTTCTTATATATTTGAATGAGTTTGTATCTGACTTTGTCAGATATCGTCGATTTACATTCATTGAAGCCCATTGAAGTCGATTCTCACTTTGTGTTGATTGAAAATTTTCAAAGTCTATCTTCCTCATTTGAAGTCGAATTTCAACATTTCTCATATATTCAAATGAGTTCGCATCTAACTTTATCAGATATCGTCGATTAACATCCATTGAAGCTTATTGAAGTCGATTGCCACTTTGTGTTGATTGAAAATTTTCAAAGTCTATCTTCCTCATTTGAAGTCGAATTTCAAAATTTCTTATATATTTGAGTGAGTTCGCATCTGACTTTATCAGATATCGTCGATTAACATCCATTGAAGCTTATTGAAGTCGATTGCCACTTTGTGTTTATTGAAAATTTTCAAAGTCTATCTTCCTCATTTGAAGTCGAATTTCAACATTTCTTATATATTTAAATGAGTTCGCATCTAACTTTATCAGATATCGTCGATTAACATCCATTGAAGCCCATTGAAGTCGATTGCCACTTTGTGCTGATGAAAATTTTCAAAGTCTGTCTTCCTAATTTGCAGTCGAATTTCAACATTTCTTATATATTTGAATGAGTTTGTATCTGACTTTGTCAGATATCGTCAATTTACATTCATTGAAGCCCATTGAGGTCGATTCTCACTTTGTGTTGATTGAAAATTTTCAAAGTCTATCTTCCTCATTTGAAGTCGAATTTCAACATTTCTCATATATTCAAATGAGATCGCATCTAACTTTATCAGATATCGTCGATTAACATCCATTGAAGCCCATTGATGTCGATTGTCACTTTGTGTTTATTGAAAATTTTCAAAGTCTATCTTCCTCATTTGAAGTCGAATTTCAACATTTCTTATATATTTGAGTGAGTTTGCATCTAACTTTGTCAGATATCGTCGATTTACATTCATTGAAGCCCATTGAAGTCGATTGCCACTTTGTGTTTATTGAAAATTTTCAAAGTCTATCTTCCTCATTTGAAGTCGAATTTCAACATTTCTTATATATTTGAATGAGTTTGTATCTGACTTTGTCAGATATCGTCGATTTACATTCATTGAAGCCCATTGAGGTTGATTCTCACTTTGTGTTGATTGAAAATTTTCAAAGTCTATCTTCCCCATTTTAAGTCGAATTTCAACATTTCTCATATAATCAAATGAGATCGCATCTAATTTTATCAGATATCGTCGATTAACATCCATTGAAGCTTATTGAAGTCGATTGCCACTTTGTGTTGATTGAAAATTTTCAAAGTCTATCTTCCTCATTTGAAGTCGAATTTCAACATTTCTTATATATTTGAGTGAGTTCGCATCTGACTTTGTCAGATATCGTCGATTAACATCCATTGAAGCCCATTGAAGTCGATTGTCACTTTGTGTTTATTGAAATTTTTCAAAGTCTATCTTCCTCATTTGAAGTCGAATTTCAACATTTCTTATATATTTGAATGAGTTCGCATCTAACTTTATCAGATATCGTCGATTAACATCCATTGAAGCCCATTGAAATCGATTGTCACTTTGTGTTTATTGAAAATTTTCAAAGTCTATCTTCCTCATTTGAAGTCGAATTTCAACATTTCTTATATATTTGAGTGAGTTCGCATCTGACTTTAACAGATATCGTCGATTAACATCCATTGAAGCCCATTGAAGTCGATTGCCACTTTGTGTTTATTGAAAATTTTCAAAGTCTATCTTCCTCATTTGAAGTCGAATTTCAACAGTTCTTATATATTTGAATGAGTTTGTATCTGACTTTGTCAGATATCGTCGATTTACATTCATTGAAGCCCATTGAAGTCGATTCTCACTTTGTGTTGATTGAAAATTTTCAAAGTCTATCTTCCTCATTTGAAGTCGAATTTCAACATTTCTCATATATTCAAATGAGTTCGCATCTAACTTTATCAGATATCGTCGATTAACATCCATTGAAGCTTATTGAAGTCGATTGCCACTTTGTGTTGATAGAAAATTTTCAAAGTCTATCTTCCTCATTTGAAGTCGAATTTCAACATTTCTTATATGTTTGAGTGAGTTCGCATCTGACTTTATCAGATATCGTCGATTAACATCCATTGAAGCTTATTGAAGTCGATTGCCACTTTGTGTTTATTGAAAATTTTCAAAGTCTATCTTCCTCATTTGAAGTCGAATTTCAACATTTCTTATATATTTAAATGAGTTCGCATCTAACTTTATCAGATATCGTCGATTAACATCCATTGAAGCCCATTGAAGTCGATTGTCACTTTGTGTTTATTGAAAATTTTCAAAGTCTATCTTTCTCATTTGAAGTCGAATTTCAACATTTCTCATATATTTAAATGAGTTCGCATCTAACTTTATCAGATATCGTCGATTAACATCCATTGAAGCCCATTGAAGTCGATTGCCACTTTGGGTTGATTGAAAATTTTCAAAGTCTATCTTCCTCATTTGAAGTCGATTTTCAACATTTCTCATATAATCAAATGAGATCGCATCTAACTTTATCAGATATCGTCGATTAACATCCATTGAAGCCCATTGAAGTCGATTGTCACTTTGTGTTTATTGAAAATTTTCAAAGTCTATCTTCCTCATTTGAAGTCGAATTTCAACATTTCTTATATATTTGAGTGAGTTTGCATCTAACTTTGTCAGATATCGTCGATTTACATTCATTGAAGCCCATTGAAGTCGATTGCCACTTTGTGTTTATTGAAAATTTTCAAAGTCTATCTTCCTCATTTGAAGTCGAATTTCAACATTTCTTATATATTTGAATGAGTTTGTATCTGACTTTGTCAGATATCGTCGATTTACATTCATTGAAGCCCATTGAGGTCGATTCTCACTTTGTGTTGATTGAAAATTTTCAAAGTCTATCTTTCTCATTAGAAGTCGAATTTCAACATTTCTCATATATTCAAATGAGATCGCATCTAATTTTATCAGACATCGTCGATTAACATCCATTGAAGCTTATTGAAGTCGATTGCCACTTTGTGTTGATTGAAAATTTTCAAAGTCTTTCTTCCTCATTTGAAGTCGAATTTCAACATTTCTTATATATTTGAGTGAGTTCGCATCTGACTTTGTCAGATATCGTCGATTAACATCCATTGAAGCCCATTGAAGTCGATTGCCACTTTGTGTTTATTGAAAATTTTCAAAGTCTATCTTCCTCATTTGAAGTCGAATTTCAACATTTCTTATGAATTTGAATGAGTTCGCATCTAACTTTATCAGATATCGTCGATTAACATCCATTGAAGCTTATTGAAGTCGATTGCCACTTTGTGCTGATTGAAAATTTTCAAAGTCTATCTTCCTCATTTGAAGTCGAATTTCAACATTTTTTATATATTTGAATGAGTTTGTATCTGACTCTGTCAGATATCGTCGATTTACATTCATCGAAGCCCATTGAGGTCGATTTTCACTTTGTGTTGATTGAAAATTTTCAAAGTCTATCTTCCTCATTTGAAGTCGAATTTCAACATTTCTCATATATTTGAATGAGTTCGCATCTAACTTTATCAGATATCGTCGATTAACATCCATTGAAGCCCATTGAAGTCGATTGCCACTTTGTGTTGATTGAAAATTTTCAAAGTCTATCTTCCTCATTTGAAGTCGAATTTCAACATTTCTTATATATTTGAGTGAGTTTGCATCTAACTTTGTCAGATATCGTCGATTTACATTCATTGAAGCCCATTGAAGTCGATTGCCACTTTGTGTTTATTGAAAATTTTCAAAGTCTATCTTCCTCATTTGAAGTCGAATTTCAACAGTTCTTATATATTTGAATGAGTTTGTATCTGACTTTATCAGATATCGTCGATTAACATCCATTGAAGCTTATTGAAGTCGATTGCCACTTTGTGCTGATTGAAAATTTTCAAAGTCTATCTTCCTCATTTGAAGTCGAATTTCAACATTTTTTATATATTTGAATGAGTTTGTATCTGACTCTGTCAGATATCGTCGATTTACATTCATCGAAGCCCATTGAGGTCGATTTTCACTTTGTGTTGATTGAAAATTTTCAAAGTCTATCTTCCTCATTTGAAGTCGAATTTCAACATTTCTCATATATTTGAATGAGTTCGCATCTAACTTTATCAGATATCGTCGATTAACATCCATTGAAGCCCATTGAAGTCGATTGCCACTTTGTGTTGATTGAAAATTTTCAAAGTCTATCTTCCTCATTTGAAGTCGAATTTCAACATTTCTTATATATTTGAGTGAGTTTGCATCTAACTTTGTCAGATATCGTCGATTTACATTCATTGAAGCCCATTGAAGTCGATTGCCACTTTGTGTTTATTGAAAATTTTCAAAGTCTATCTTCCTCATTTGAAGTCGAATTTCAACAGTTCTTATATATTTGAATGAGTTTGTATCTGACTTTGTCAGATATCGTCGATTTACATTCATTGAAGCCCATTGAAGTCGATTCTCACTTTGTGTTGATTGAAAATTTTCAAAGTCTATCTTCCTCATTTGAAGTCGAATTTCAACATTTCTCATATATTCAAATGAGTTCGCATCTAACTTTATCAGATATCGTCGATTAACATCCATTGAAGCTTATTGAAGTCGATTGCCACTTTGTGTTGATAGAAAATTTTCAAAGTCTATCTTCCTCATTTGAAGTCGAATTTCAACATTTCTTATATATTTGAGTGAGTTCGCATCTGACTTTATCAGATATCGTCGATTAACATCCATTGAAGCTTATTGAAGTCGATTGCCACTTTGTGTTTATTGAAAATTTTCAAAGTCTATCTTCCTCATTTGAAGTCGAATTTCAACATTTCTTATATTTTCAAATGAGTTCGCATCTAACTTTATCAGATATCGTCGATTAACATCCATTGAAGCCCATTGAAGTCGATTGTCACTTTGTGTTTATTGAAAATTTTCAAAGTCTATCTTCCTCATTTGAAGTCGAATTTCAACATTTCTCATATATTTAAATGAGTTCGCATCTAACTTTATCAGATATCGTCGATTAACATCCATTGAAGCCCATTGAAGTCGATTGCCACTTTGGGTTGATTGAAAATTTTCAAAGTCTATCTTCCTCATTTGAAGTCGATTTTCAACATTTCTCATATATTCAAATGAGATCGCATCTAACTTTATCAGATATCGTCGATTAACATCCATTGAAGCCCATTGAAGTCGATTGTCACTTTGTGTTAATTGAAAATTTTCAAAGTCTATCTTCCTCATTTGAAGTCGAATTTCAACATTTCTTATATATTTGAGTGAGTTCGCATCTGACTTTGTCAGATATCGTCGATTAACATCCATTGAAGCCCATTGAAGTCGATTGCCACTTTGTGTTTATTGAAAATTTTCAAAGTCTATCTTCCTCATTTGAAGTCGAATTTCAACATTTCTTATGAATTTGAATGAGTTTGCATCTAACTTTGTCAGATATCGTCGATTTACATCCATTGAAGCTCATTGAAGTCGATTGTCACTTTGTGTTGATTGAAAATTTTCAAAGTCTATCTTCCTCATTTGAAGTCGAATTTCAACATATCTTATATATTTGAATGAGTTTGTATCTGACTCTGTCAGATATCGTCGATTTACATTCATTGAAGCCCATTGAGGTCGATTGTCAATTTGTGTTTATTGAAAATTTTCAAAGTCTATCTTCCTCATTTGAAGTCGAATTTCAACATTTCTTATATATTTGAATGAGTTTGTATCTGACTTTGTCAGATATCGTCGATTTACATTCATTGAAGCCCATTGAAGTCGATTCTCACTTTGTGTTGATTGAAAATTTTCAAAGTCTATCTTCCTCATTTGAAGTCGAATTTCAACATTTCTCATATATTCAAATGAGTTCGCATCTAACTTTATCAGATATCGTCGATTAACATCCATTGAAGCTTATTGAAGTCGATTGCCACTTTGTGTTGATTGAAAATTTTCAAAGTCTATCTTCCTCATTTGAAGTCGAATTTCAACATTTCTTATATATTTGAGTGAGTTCGCATCTGACTTTATCAGATATCGTCGATTAACATCCATTGAAGCTTATTGAAGTCGATTGCCACTTTGTGCTGATTGAAAATTTTCAAAGTCTATCTTCCTCATTTGAAGTCGAATTTCAACATTTTTTATATATTTGAATGAGTTTGTATCTGACTCTGTCAGATATCGTCGATTTACATTCATCGAAGCCCATTGAGGTCGATTTTCACTTTGTGTTGATTGAAAATTTTCAAAGTCTATCTTCCTCATTTGAAGTCGAATTTCAACATTTCTCATATATTTGAATGAGTTCGCATCTAACTTTATCAGATATCGTCGATTAACATCCATTGAAGCCCATTGAAGTCGATTGCCACTTTGTGTTGATTGAAAATTTTCAAAGTCTATCTTCCTCATTTGAAGTCGAATTTCAACATTTCTTATATATTTGAGTGAGTTTGCATCTAACTTTGTCAGATATCGTCGATTTACATTCATTGAAGCCCATTGAAGTCGATTGCCACTTTGTGTTTATTGAAAATTTTCAAAGTCTATCTTCCTCATTTGAAGTCGAATTTCAACAGTTCTTATATATTTGAATGAGTTTGTATCTGACTTTGTCAGATATCGTCGATTTACATTCATTGAAGCCCATTGAAGTCGATTCTCACTTTGTGTTGATTGAAAATTTTCAAAGTCTATCTTCCTCATTTGAAGTCGAATTTCAACATTTCTCATATATTCAAATGAGTTCGCATCTAACTTTATCAGATATCGTCGATTAACATCCATTGAAGCTTATTGAAGTCGATTGCCACTTTGTGTTGATAGAAAATTTTCAAAGTCTATCTTCCTCATTTGAAGTCGAATTTCAACATTTCTTATATATTTGAGTGAGTTCGCATCTGACTTTATCAGATATCGTCGATTAACATCCATTGAAGCTTATTGAAGTCGATTGCCACTTTGTGTTTATTGAAAATTTTCAAAGTCTATCTTCCTCATTTGAAGTCGAATTTCAACATTTCTTATATTTTCAAATGAGTTCGCATCTAACTTTATCAGATATCGTCGATTAACATCCATTGAAGCCCATTGAAGTCGATTGTCACTTTGTGTTTATTGAAAATTTTCAAAGTCTATCTTCCTCATTTGAAGTCGAATTTCAACATTTCTCATATATTTAAATGAGTTCGCATCTAACTTTATCAGATATCGTCGATTAACATCCATTGAAGCCCATTGAAGTCGATTGCCACTTTGGGTTGATTGAAAATTTTCAAAGTCTATCTTCCTCATTTGAAGTCGATTTTCAACATTTCTCATATATTCAAATGAGATCGCATCTAACTTTATCAGATATCGTCGATTAACATCCATTGAAGCCCATTGAAGTCGATTGTCACTTTGTGTTAATTGAAAATTTTCAAAGTCTATCTTCCTCATTTGAAGTCGAATTTCAACATTTCTTATATATTTGAGTGAGTTCGCATCTGACTTTGTCAGATATCGTCGATTAACATCCATTGAAGCCCATTGAAGTCGATTGCCACTTTGTGTTTATTGAAAATTTTCAAAGTGTATCTTCCTCATTTGAAGTCGAATTTCAACATTTCTTATGAATTTGAATGAGTTTGCATCTAACTTTGTCAGATATCGTCGATTTACATCCATTGAAGCTCATTGAAGTCGATTGTCACTTTGTGTTGATTGAAAATTTTCAAAGTCTATCTTCCTCATTTGAAGTCGAATTTCAACATATCTTATATATTTGAATGAGTTTGTATCTGACTCTGTCAGATATCGTCGATTTACATTCATTGAAGCCCATTGAGGTCGATTGTCAATTTGTGTTTATTGAAAATTTTCAAAGTCTATCTTCCTCATTTGAAGTCGAATTTCAACATTTCTTATATATTTGAATGAGTTTGTATCTGACTTTGTCAGATATCGTCGATTTACATTCATTGAAGCCCATTGAAGTCGATTCTCACTTTGTGTTGATTGAAAATTTTCAAAGTCTATCTTCCTCATTTGAAGTCGAATTTCAACATTTCTCATATATTCAAATGAGTTCGCATCTAACTTTATCAGATATCGTCGATTAACATCCATTGAAGCTTATTGAAGTCGATTGCCACTTTGTGTTGATTGAAAATTTTCAAAGTCTATCTTCCTCATTTGAAGTCGAATTTCAACATTTCTTATATATTTGAGTGAGTTCGCATCTGACTTTATCAGATATCGTCGATTAACATCCATTGAAGCTTATTGAAGTCGATTGCCACTTTGTGTTTATTGAAAATTTTCAAAGTCTATCTTCCTCATTTGAAGTCGAATTTCAACATTTCTTATATATTTAAATGAGTTCGCATCTAACTTTATCAGATATCGTCGATTAACATCCATTGAAGCCCATTGAAGTCGATTGTCACTTTGTGTTTATTGAAAATTTTCAAAGTCTATCTTCCTCATTTGAAGTCGAATTTCAAAATTTCTCATATATTTAAATGAGTTCGCATCTAACTTTATCAGATATCGTCGATTAACATCCATTGAAGCTTATTGAAGTCGATTGCCACTTTGTGCTGATTGAAAATTTTCAAAGTCTATCTTCCTCATTTGAAGTCGAATTTCAACATTTTTTATATATTTGAATGAGTTTGTATCTGACTCTGTCAGATATCGTCGATTTACATTCATCGAAGCCCATTGAGGTCGATTTTCACTTTGTGTTGATTGAAAATTTTCAAAGTCTATCTTCCTCATTTGAAGTCGAATTTCAACATTTCTCATATATTCAAATGAGTTCGCATCTAACTTTATCAGATATCGTCGATTAACATCCATTGAAGCTTATTGAAGTCGATTGCCACTTTGGGTTGATTGAAAATTTTCAAAGTCTATCTTCCTCATTTGAAGTCGATTTTCAACATTTCTTATATATTTGAATGAGTTTGTATCTGACTTTGTCAGATATCGTCGATTTACATTCATTGAAGCCCATTGAAGTCGATTCTCACTTTGTGTTTATTGAAAATTTTCAAAGTCTATCTTCCTCATTTGAAGTCGAATTTCAACATTTCTTATATAATTGAGTGAGTTCGCATCTGACTTTATCAGATAACGTTAATTAAAATCCATTGAAGCTTATTGAAGTCGATTGCCACTTTGTGCTGATGAAAATTTTCAAAGTCTGTCTTCCTAATTTGCAGTCGAATTTCAACATTTCTTATATATTTGAATGAGTTTGTATCTGACTTTGTCAGATATCGTCGATTTACATTCATTGAAGCCCATTGAGGTCGATTCTCACTTTGTGTTGATTGAAAATTTTCAAAGTCTATCTTCCTCATTTGAAGTCGAATTTCAACATTTCTTATATATTTGAATGAGTTTGTATCTGACTTTGTCAGATATCGTCGATTTACATTCATTGAAGCCCATTGAAGTCGATTCTCACTTTGTGTTGATTGAAAATTTTCAAAGTCTATCTTCCTCATTGGAAGTCGAATTTCAACATTTCTCATATATTCAAATGAGTTCGCATCTAACTTTATCAGATATCGTCGATTAACATCCATTGAAGCTTATTGAAGTCGATTGCCACTTTGTGTTGATTGAAAATTTTCAAAGTCTATCTTCCTCATTTGAAGTCGAATTTCAAAATTTCTTATATATTTGAGTGAGTTCGCATCTGACTTTATCAGATATCGTCGATTAACATCCATTGAAGCTTATTGAAGTCGATTGCCACTTTGTGTTTATTGAAAATTTTCAAAGTCTATCTTCCTCATTTGAAGTCGAATTTCAACATTTCTTATATATTTAAATGAGTTCGCATCTAACTTTATCAGATATCGTCGATTAACATCCATTGAAGCCCATTGAAGTCGATTGCCACTTTGTGCTGATGAAAATTTTCAAAGTCTGTCTTCCTAATTTGCAGTCGAATTTCAACATTTCTTATATATTTGAATGAGTTTGTATCTGACTTTGTCAGATATCGTCAATTTACATTCATTGAAGCCCATTGAGGTCGATTCTCACTTTGTGTTGATTGAAAATTTTCAAAGTCTATCTTCCTCATTTGAAGTCGAATTTCAACATTTCTCATATATTCAAATGAGATCGCATCTAACTTTATCAGATATCGTCGATTAACATCCATTGAAGCCCATTGATGTCGATTGTCACTTTGTGTTTATTGAAAATTTTCAAAGTCTATCTTCCTCATTTGAAGTCGAATTTCAACATTTCTTATATATTTGAGTGAGTTTGCATCTAACTTTGTCAGATATCGTCGATTTACATTCATTGAAGCCCATTGAAGTCGATTGCCACTTTGTGTTTATTGAAAATTTTCAAAGTCTATCTTCCTCATTTGAAGTCGAATTTCAACATTTCTTATATATTTGAATGAGTTTGTATCTGACTTTGTCAGATATCGTCGATTTACATTCATTGAAGCCCATTGAGGTTGATTCTCACTTTGTGTTGATTGAAAATTTTCAAAGTCTATCTTCCCCATTTTAAATCGAATTTCAACATTTCTCATATATTCAAATGAGATCGCATCTAATTTTATCAGATATCGTCGATTAACATCCATTGAAGCTTATTGAAGTCGATTGCCACTTTGTGTTGATTGAAAATTTTCAAAGTCTATCTTCCTCATTTGAAGTCGAATTTCAACATTTCTTATATATTTGAGTGAGTTCGCATCTGACTTTGTCAGATATCGTCGATTAACATCCATTGAAGCCCATTGAAGTCGATTGTCACTTTGTGTTTATTGAAATTTTTCAAAGTCTATCTTCCTCATTTGAAGTCGAATTTCAACATTTCTTATATATTTGAATGAGTTCGCATCTAACTTTATCAGATATCGTCGATTAACATCCATTGAAGCCCATTGAAATCGATTGTCACTTTGTGTTTATTGAAAATTTTCAAAGTCTATCTTCCTCATTTGAAGTCGAATTTCAACATTTCTTATATATTTGAGTGAGTTCGCATCTGACTTTGTCAGATATCGTCGATTAACATCCATTGAAGCCCATTGAAGTCGATTGCCACTTTGTGTTTATTGAAAATTTTCAAAGTCTATCTTCCTCATTTGAAGTCGAATTTCAACAGTTCTTATATATTTGAATGAGTTTGTATCTGACTTTGTCAGATATCGTCGATTTACATTCATTGAAGCCCATTGAAGTCGATTCTCACTTTGTGTTGATTGAAAATTTTCAAAGTCTATCTTCCTCATTTGAAGTCGAATTTCAACATTTCTCATATATTCAAATGAGTTCGCATCTAACTTTATCAGATATCGTCGATTAACATCCATTGAAGCTTATTGAAGTCGATTGCCACTTTGTGTTGATAGAAAATTTTCAAAGTCTATCTTCCTCATTTGAAGTCGAATTTCAACAGTTCTTATATATTTGAATGAGTTTGTATCTGACTTTGTCAGATATCGTCGATTTACATTCATTGAAGCCCATTGAAGTCGATTCTCACTTTGTGTTGATTGAAAATTTTCAAAGTCTATCTTCCTCATTTGAAGTCGAATTTCAACATTTCTCATATATTCAAATGAGTTCGCATCTAACTTTATCAGATATCGTCGATTAACATCCATTGAAGCCCATTGAAGTCGATTGCCACTTTGGGTTGATTGAAAATTTTCAAAGTCTATCTTCCTCATTTGAAGTCGATTTTCAACATTTCTCATATAATCAAATGAGATCGCATCTAACTTTATCAGATATCGTCGATTAACATCCATTGAAGCCCATTGAAGTCGATTGTCACTTTGTGTTTATTGAAAATTTTCAAAGTCTATCTTCCTCATTTGAAGTCGAATTTCAACATTTCTTATATGTTTGAGTGAGTTCGCATCTGACTTTATCAGATATCGTCGATTAACATCCATTGAAGCTTATTGAAGTCGATTGCCACTTTGTGTTTATTGAAAATTTTCAAAGTCTATCTTCCTCATTTGAAGTCGAATTTCAACATTTCTTATATATTTAAATGAGTTCGCATCTAACTTTATCAGATATCGTCGATTAACATCCATTGAAGCCCATTGAAGTCGATTGTCACTTTGTGTTTATTGAAAATTTTCAAAGTCTATCTTTCTCATTTGAAGTCGAATTTCAACATTTCTCATATATTTAAATGAGTTCGCATCTAACTTTATCAGATATCGTCGATTAACATCCATTGAAGCCCATTGAAGTCGATTGCCACTTTGGGTTGATTGAAAATTTTCAAAGTCTATCTTCCTCATTTGAAGTCGATTTTCAACATTTCTCATATAATCAAATGAGATCGCATCTAACTTTATCAGATATCGTCGATTAACATCCATTGAAGCCCATTGAAGTCGATTGTCACTTTGTGTTTATTGAAAATTTTCAAAGTCTATCTTCCTCATTTGAAGTCGAATTTCAACATTTCTTATATATTTGAGTGAGTTTGCATCTAACTTTGTCAGATATCGTCGATTTACATTCATTGAAGCCCATTGAAGTCGATTGCCACTTTGTGTTTATTGAAAATTTTCAAAGTCTATCTTCCTCATTTGAAGTCGAATTTCAACATTTCTTATATATTTGAATGAGTTTGTATCTGACTTTGTCAGATATCGTCGATTTACATTCATTGAAGCCCATTGAGGTCGATTCTCACTTTGTGTTGATTGAAAATTTTCAAAGTCTATCTTTCTCATTAGAAGTCGAATTTCAACATTTCTCATATATTCAAATGAGATCGCATCTAATTTTATCAGATATCGTCGATTAACATCCATTGAAGCTTATTGAAGTCGATTGCCACTTTGTGTTGATTGAAAATTTTCAAAGTCTTTCTTCCTCATTTGAAGTCGAATTTCAACATTTCTTATATATTTGAGTGAGTTCGCATCTGACTTTGTCAGATATCGTCGATTAACATCCATTGAAGCCCATTGAAGTCGATTGCCACTTTGTGTTTATTGAAAATTTTCAAAGTCTATCTTCCTCATTTGAAGTCGAATTTCAACATTTCTTATGAATTTGAATGAGTTCGCATCTAACTTTATCAGATATCGTCGATTAACATCCATTGAAGCTTATTGAAGTCGATTGCCACTTTGTGCTGATTGAAAATTTTCAAAGTCTATCTTCCTCATTTGAAGTCGAATTTCAACATTTTTTATATATTTGAATGAGTTTGTATCTGACTCTGTCAGATATCGTCGATTTACATTCATCGAAGCCCATTGAGGTCGATTTTCACTTTGTGTTGATTGAAAATTTTCAAAGTCTATCTTCCTCATTTGAAGTCGAATTTCAACATTTCTCATATATTTGAATGAGTTCGCATCTAACTTTATCAGATATCGTCGATTAACATCCATTGAAGCCCATTGAAGTCGATTGCCACTTTGTGTTGATTGAAAATTTTCAAAGTCTATCTTCCTCATTTGAAGTCGAATTTCAACATTTCTTATATATTTGAGTGAGTTTGCATCTAACTTTGTCAGATATCGTCGATTTACATTCATTGAAGCCCATTGAAGTCGATTGCCACTTTGTGTTTATTGAAAATTTTCAAAGTCTATCTTCCTCATTTGAAGTCGAATTTCAACAGTTCTTATATATTTGAATGAGTTTGTATCTGACTTTATCAGATATCGTCGATTAACATCCATTGAAGCTTATTGAAGTCGATTGCCACTTTGTGCTGATTGAAAATTTTCAAAGTCTATCTTCCTCATTTGAAGTCGAATTTCAACATTTTTTATATATTTGAATGAGTTTGTATCTGACTCTGTCAGATATCGTCGATTTACATTCATCGAAGCCCATTGAGGTCGATTTTCACTTTGTGTTGATTGAAAATTTTCAAAGTCTATCTTCCTCATTTGAAGTCGAATTTCAACATTTCTCATATATTTGAATGAGTTCGCATCTAACTTTATCAGATATCGTCGATTAACATCCATTGAAGCCCATTGAAGTCGATTGCCACTTTGTGTTGATTGAAAATTTTCAAAGTCTATCTTCCTCATTTGAAGTCGAATTTCAACATTTCTTATATATTTGAGTGAGTTTGCATCTAACTTTGTCAGATATCGTCGATTTACATTCATTGAAGCCCATTGAAGTCGATTGCCACTTTGTGTTTATTGAAAATTTTCAAAGTCTATCTTCCTCATTTGAAGTCGAATTTCAACAGTTCTTATATATTTGAATGAGTTTGTATCTGACTTTATCAGATATCGTCGATTAACATCCATTGAAGCTTATTGAAGTCGATTGCCACTTTGTGCTGATTGAAAATTTTCAAAGTCTATCTTCCTCATTTGAAGTCGAATTTCAACATTTTTTATATATTTGAATGAGTTTGTATCTGACTCTGTCAGATATCGTCGATTTACATTCATCGAAGCCCATTGAGGTCGATTTTCACTTTGTGTTGTATGAAAATTTTCAAAGTCTATCTTCCTCATTTGAAGTCGAATTTCAACATTTTTTATATATTTGAATGAGTTTGTATCTGACTCTGTCAGATATCGTCGATTTACATTCATTGAAGCCCATTGAGGTCGATTGTCAATTTGTGTTTATTGAAAATTTTCAAAGTCTATCTTCCTCATTTGAAGTCGAATTTCAACATTTCTTATATATTTGAATGAGTTTGTATCTGACTTTGTCAGATATCGTCGATTTACATTCATTGAAGCCCATTGAAGTCGATTCTCACTTTGTGTTGATTGAAAATTTTCAAAGTCTATCTTCCTCATTTGAAGTCGAATTTCAACATTTCTCATATATTCAAATGAGTTCGCATCTAACTTTATCAGATATCGTCGATTAACATCCATTGAAGCTTATTGAAGTCGATTGCCACTTTGTGTTGATTGAAAATTTTCAAAGTCTATCTTCCTCATTTGAAGTCGAATTTCAACATTTCTTATATATTTGAGTGAGTTCGCATCTGACTTTATCAGATATCGTCGATTAACATCCATTGAAGCTTATTGAAGTCGATTGCCACTTTGTGTTTATTGAAAATTTTCAAAGTCTATCTTCCTCATTTGAAGTCGAATTTCAACATTTCTTATATATTTAAATGAGTTCGCATCTAACTTTATCAGATATCGTCGATTAACATCCATTGAAGCCCATTGAAGTCGATTGTCACTTTGTGTTTATTGAAAATTTTCAAAGTCTATCTTCCTCATTTGAAGTCGAATTTCAAAATTTCTCATATATTTAAATGAGTTCGCATCTAACTTTATCAGATATCGTCGATTAACATCCATTGAAGCTTATTGAAGTCGATTGCCACTTTGTGCTGATTGAAAATTTTCAAAGTCTATCTTCCTCATTTGAAGTCGAATTTCAACATTTTTTATATATTTGAATGAGTTTGTATCTGACTCTGTCAGATATCGTCGATTTACATTCATCGAAGCCCATTGAGGTCGATTTTCACTTTGTGTTGATTGAAAATTTTCAAAGTCTATCTTCCTCATTTGAAGTCGAATTTCAACATTTCTCATATATTCAAATGAGTTCGCATCTAACTTTATCAGATATCGTCGATTAACATCCATTGAAGCTTATTGAAGTCGATTGCCACTTTGGGTTGATTGAAAATTTTCAAAGTCTATCTTCCTCATTTGAAGTCGATTTTCAACATTTCTTATATATTTGAATGAGTTTGTATCTGACTTTGTCAGATATCGTCGATTTACATTCATTGAAGCCCATTGAAGTCGATTCTCACTTTGTGTTTATTGAAAATTTTCAAAGTCTATCTTCCTCATTTGAAGTCGAATTTCAACA
Organism: Diorhabda sublineata; assembly: GCF_026230105.1. Classification (NCBI taxonomy): domain Eukaryota; kingdom Metazoa; phylum Arthropoda; class Insecta; order Coleoptera; family Chrysomelidae; genus Diorhabda; species Diorhabda sublineata. Next base: position 18,472,656 of record NC_079479.1, on the reverse strand, counting down.
TTTCTTATATAATTGAGTGAGTTCGCATCTGACTTTATCAGATAACGTTAATTAAAATCCATTGAAGCTTATTGAAGTCGATTGCCACTTTGTGCTGATGAAAATTTTCAAAGTCTGTCTTCCTAATTTGCAGTCGAATTTCAACATTTCTTATATATTTGAATGAGTTTGTATCTGACTTTGTCAGATATCGTCGATTTACATTCATTGAAGCCCATTGAGGTCGATTCTCACTTTGTGTTGATTGAAAATTTTCAAAGTCTATCTTCCTCATTTGAAGTCGAATTTCAACATTTCTTATATATTTGAATGAGTTTGTATCTGACTTTGTCAGATATCGTCGATTTACATTCATTGAAGCCCATTGAAGTCGATTCTCACTTTGTGTTGATTGAAAATTTTCAAAGTCTATCTTCCTCATTGGAAGTCGAATTTCAACATTTCTCATATATTCAAATGAGTTCGCATCTAACTTTATCAGATATCGTCGATTAACATCCATTGAAGCTTATTGAAGTCGATTGCCACTTTGTGTTGATTGAAAATTTTCAAAGTCTATCTTCCTCATTTGAAGTCGAATTTCAAAATTTCTTATATATTTGAGTGAGTTCGCATCTGACTTTATCAGATATCGTCGATTAACATCCATTGAAGCTTATTGAAGTCGATTGCCACTTTGTGTTTATTGAAAATTTTCAAAGTCTATCTTCCTCATTTGAAGTCGAATTTCAACATTTCTTATATATTTAAATGAGTTCGCATCTAACTTTATCAGATATCGTCGATTAACATCCATTGAAGCCCATTGAAGTCGATTGCCACTTTGTGCTGATGAAAATTTTCAAAGTCTGTCTTCCTAATTTGCAGTCGAATTTCAACATTTCTTATATATTTGAATGAGTTTGTATCTGACTTTGTCAGATATCGTCAATTTACATTCATTGAAGCCCATTGAGGTCGATTCTCACTTTGTGTTGATTGAAAATTTTCAAAGTCTATCTTCCTCATTTGAAGTCGAATTTCAACATTTCTCATATATTCAAATGAGATCGCATCTAACTTTATCAGATATCGTCGATTAACATCCATTGAAGCCCATTGATGTCGATTGTCACTTTGTGTTTATTGAAAATTTTCAAAGTCTATCTTCCTCATTTGAAGTCGAATTTCAACATTTCTTATATATTTGAGTGAGTTTGCATCTAACTTTGTCAGATATCGTCGATTTACATTCATTGAAGCCCATTGAAGTCGATTGCCACTTTGTGTTTATTGAAAATTTTCAAAGTCTATCTTCCTCATTTGAAGTCGAATTTCAACATTTCTTATATATTTGAATGAGTTTGTATCTGACTTTGTCAGATATCGTCGATTTACATTCATTGAAGCCCATTGAGGTTGATTCTCACTTTGTGTTGATTGAAAATTTTCAAAGTCTATCTTCCCCATTTTAAATCGAATTTCAACATTTCTCATATATTCAAATGAGATCGCATCTAATTTTATCAGATATCGTCGATTAACATCCATTGAAGCTTATTGAAGTCGATTGCCACTTTGTGTTGATTGAAAATTTTCAAAGTCTATCTTCCTCATTTGAAGTCGAATTTCAACATTTCTTATATATTTGAGTGAGTTCGCATCTGACTTTGTCAGATATCGTCGATTAACATCCATTGAAGCCCATTGAAGTCGATTGTCACTTTGTGTTTATTGAAATTTTTCAAAGTCTATCTTCCTCATTTGAAGTCGAATTTCAACATTTCTTATATATTTGAATGAGTTCGCATCTAACTTTATCAGATATCGTCGATTAACATCCATTGAAGCCCATTGAAATCGATTGTCACTTTGTGTTTATTGAAAATTTTCAAAGTCTATCTTCCTCATTTGAAGTCGAATTTCAACATTTCTTATATATTTGAGTGAGTTCGCATCTGACTTTAACAGATATCGTCGATTAACATCCATTGAAGCCCATTGAAGTCGATTGCCACTTTGTGTTTATTGAAAATTTTCAAAGTCTATCTTCCTCATTTGAAGTCGAATTTCAACAGTTCTTATATATTTGAATGAGTTTGTATCTGACTTTGTCAGATATCGTCGATTTACATTCATTGAAGCCCATTGAAGTCGATTCTCACTTTGTGTTGATTGAAAATTTTCAAAGTCTATCTTCCTCATTTGAAGTCGAATTTCAACATTTCTCATATATTCAAATGAGTTCGCATCTAACTTTATCAGATATCGTCGATTAACATCCATTGAAGCTTATTGAAGTCGATTGCCACTTTGTGTTGATAGAAAATTTTCAAAGTCTATCTTCCTCATTTGAAGTCGAATTTCAACATTTCTTATATGTTTGAGTGAGTTCGCATCTGACTTTATCAGATATCGTCGATTAACATCCATTGAAGCTTATTGAAGTCGATTGCCACTTTGTGTTTATTGAAAATTTTCAAAGTCTATCTTCCTCATTTGAAGTCGAATTTCAACATTTCTTATATATTTAAATGAGTTCGCATCTAACTTTATCAGATATCGTCGATTAACATCCATTGAAGCCCATTGAAGTCGATTGTCACTTTGTGTTTATTGAAAATTTTCAAAGTCTATCTTTCTCATTTGAAGTCGAATTTCAACATTTCTCATATATTTAAATGAGTTCGCATCTAACTTTATCAGATATCGTCGATTAACATCCATTGAAGCCCATTGAAGTCGATTGCCACTTTGGGTTGATTGAAAATTTTCAAAGTCTATCTTCCTCATTTGAAGTCGATTTTCAACATTTCTCATATAATCAAATGAGATCGCATCTAACTTTATCAGATATCGTCGATTAACATCCATTGAAGCCCATTGAAGTCGATTGTCACTTTGTGTTTATTGAAAATTTTCAAAGTCTATCTTCCTCATTTGAAGTCGAATTTCAACATTTCTTATATATTTGAGTGAGTTTGCATCTAACTTTGTCAGATATCGTCGATTTACATTCATTGAAGCCCATTGAAGTCGATTGCCACTTTGTGTTTATTGAAAATTTTCAAAGTCTATCTTCCTCATTTGAAGTCGAATTTCAACATTTCTTATATATTTGAATGAGTTTGTATCTGACTTTGTCAGATATCGTCGATTTACATTCATTGAAGCCCATTGAGGTCGATTCTCACTTTGTGTTGATTGAAAATTTTCAAAGTCTATCTTTCTCATTAGAAGTCGAATTTCAACATTTCTCATATATTCAAATGAGATCGCATCTAATTTTATCAGACATCGTCGATTAACATCCATTGAAGCTTATTGAAGTCGATTGCCACTTTGTGTTGATTGAAAATTTTCAAAGTCTTTCTTCCTCATTTGAAGTCGAATTTCAACATTTCTTATATATTTGAGTGAGTTCGCATCTGACTTTGTCAGATATCGTCGATTAACATCCATTGAAGCCCATTGAAGTCGATTGCCACTTTGTGTTTATTGAAAATTTTCAAAGTCTATCTTCCTCATTTGAAGTCGAATTTCAACATTTCTTATGAATTTGAATGAGTTCGCATCTAACTTTATCAGATATCGTCGATTAACATCCATTGAAGCTTATTGAAGTCGATTGCCACTTTGTGCTGATTGAAAATTTTCAAAGTCTATCTTCCTCATTTGAAGTCGAATTTCAACATTTTTTATATATTTGAATGAGTTTGTATCTGACTCTGTCAGATATCGTCGATTTACATTCATCGAAGCCCATTGAGGTCGATTTTCACTTTGTGTTGATTGAAAATTTTCAAAGTCTATCTTCCTCATTTGAAGTCGAATTTCAACATTTCTCATATATTTGAATGAGTTCGCATCTAACTTTATCAGATATCGTCGATTAACATCCATTGAAGCCCATTGAAGTCGATTGCCACTTTGTGTTGATTGAAAATTTTCAAAGTCTATCTTCCTCATTTGAAGTCGAATTTCAACATTTCTTATATATTTGAGTGAGTTTGCATCTAACTTTGTCAGATATCGTCGATTTACATTCATTGAAGCCCATTGAAGTCGATTGCCACTTTGTGTTTATTGAAAATTTTCAAAGTCTATCTTCCTCATTTGAAGTCGAATTTCAACAGTTCTTATATATTTGAATGAGTTTGTATCTGACTTTATCAGATATCGTCGATTAACATCCATTGAAGCTTATTGAAGTCGATTGCCACTTTGTGCTGATTGAAAATTTTCAAAGTCTATCTTCCTCATTTGAAGTCGAATTTCAACATTTTTTATATATTTGAATGAGTTTGTATCTGACTCTGTCAGATATCGTCGATTTACATTCATCGAAGCCCATTGAGGTCGATTTTCACTTTGTGTTGATTGAAAATTTTCAAAGTCTATCTTCCTCATTTGAAGTCGAATTTCAACATTTCTCATATATTTGAATGAGTTCGCATCTAACTTTATCAGATATCGTCGATTAACATCCATTGAAGCCCATTGAAGTCGATTGCCACTTTGTGTTGATTGAAAATTTTCAAAGTCTATCTTCCTCATTTGAAGTCGAATTTCAACATTTCTTATATATTTGAGTGAGTTTGCATCTAACTTTGTCAGATATCGTCGATTTACATTCATTGAAGCCCATTGAAGTCGATTGCCACTTTGTGTTTATTGAAAATTTTCAAAGTCTATCTTCCTCATTTGAAGTCGAATTTCAACAGTTCTTATATATTTGAATGAGTTTGTATCTGACTTTATCAGATATCGTCGATTAACATCCATTGAAGCTTATTGAAGTCGATTGCCACTTTGTGCTGATTGAAAATTTTCAAAGTCTATCTTCCTCATTTGAAGTCGAATTTCAACATTTTTTATATATTTGAATGAGTTTGTATCTGACTCTGTCAGATATCGTCGATTTACATTCATCGAAGCCCATTGAGGTCGATTTTCACTTTGTGTTGATTGAAAATTTTCAAAGTCTATCTTCCTCATTTGAAGTCGAATTTCAACATTTTTTATATATTTGAATGAGTTTGTATCTGACTCTGTCAGATATCGTCGATTTACATTCATCGAAGCCCATTGAGGTCGATTTTCACTTTGTGTTGATTGAAAATTTTCAAAGTCTATCTTCCTCATTTGAAGTCGAATTTCAACATTTCTCATATATTTGAATGAGTTCGCATCTAACTTTATCAGATATCGTCGATTAACATCCATTGAAGCCCATTGAAGTCGATTGCCACTTTGTGTTGATTGAAAATTTTCAAAGTCTATCTTCCTCATTTGAAGTCGAATTTCAACATTTCTTATATATTTGAGTGAGTTTGCATCTAACTTTGTCAGATATCGTCGATTTACATTCATTGAAGCCCATTGAAGTCGATTGCCACTTTGTGTTTATTGAAAATTTTCAAAGTCTATCTTCCTCATTTGAAGTCGAATTTCAACAGTTCTTATATATTTGAATGAGTTTGTATCTGACTTTATCAGATATCGTCGATTAACATCCATTGAAGCTTATTGAAGTCGATTGCCACTTTGTGCTGATTGAAAATTTTCAAAGTCTATCTTCCTCATTTGAAGTCGAATTTCAACATTTTTTATATATTTGAATGAGTTTGTATCTGACTCTGTCAGATATCGTCGATTTACATTCATCGAAGCCCATTGAGGTCGATTTTCACTTTGTGTTGATTGAAAATTTTCAAAGTCTATCTTCCTCATTTGAAGTCGAATTTCAACATTTCTCATATATTTGAATGAGTTCGCATCTAACTTTATCATATATCGTCGATTAACATCCATTGAAGCCCATTGAAGTCGATTGCCACTTTGTGTTGATTGAAAATTTTCAAAGTCTATCTTCCTCATTTGAAGTCGAATTTCAACATTTCTTATATATTTGAGTGAGTTTGCATCTAACTTTGTCAGATATCGTCGATTTACATTCATTGAAGCCCATTGAAGTCGATTGCCACTTTGTGTTTATTGAAAATTTTCAAAGTCTATCTTCCTCATTTGAAGTCGAATTTCAACAGTTCTTATATATTTGAATGAGTTTGTATCTGACTTTGTCAGATATCGTCGATTTACATTCATTGAAGCCCATTGAAGTCGATTCTCACTTTGTGTTGATTGAAAATTTTCAAAGTCTATCTTCCTCATTTGAAGTCGAATTTCAACATTTCTCATATATTCAAATGAGTTCGCATCTAACTTTATCAGATATCGTCGATTAACATCCATTGAAGCTTATTGAAGTCGATTGCCACTTTGTGTTGATAGAAAATTTTCAAAGTCTATCTTCCTCATTTGAAGTCGAATTTCAACATTTCTTATATATTTGAGTGAGTTCGCATCTGACTTTATCAGATATCGTCGATTAACATCCATTGAAGCCCATTGAAGTCGATTGTCACTTTGTGTTTATTGAAAATTTTCAAAGTCTATCTTCCTCATTTGAAGTCGAATTTCAACATTTCTCATATATTTAAATGAGTTCGCATCTAACTTTATCAGATATCGTCGATTAACATCCATTGAAGCCCATTGAAGTCGATTGCCACTTTGGGTTGATTGAAAATTTTCAAAGTCTATCTTCCTCATTTGAAGTCGATTTTCAACATTTCTCATATATTCAAATGAGATCGCATCTAACTTTATCAGATATCGTCGATTAACATCCATTGAAGCCCATTGAAGTCGATTGTCACTTTGTGTTTATTGAAAATTTTCAAAGTCTATCTTCCTCATTTGAAGTCGAATTTCAACATTTCTTATATATTTGAGTGAGTTCGCATCTGACTTTGTCAGATATCGTCGATTAACATCCATTGAAGCCCATTGAAGTCGATTGCCACTTTGTGTTTATTGAAAATTTTCAAAGTCTATCTTCCTCATTTGAAGTCGAATTTCAACATTTCTTATGAATTTGAATGAGTTTGCATCTAACTTTGTCAGATATCGTCGATTTACATCCATTGAAGCTCATTGAAGTCGATTGTCACTTTGTGTTGATTGAAAATTTTCAAAGTCTATCTTCCTCATTTGAAGTCGAATTTCAACATATCTTATATATTTGAATGAGTTTGTATCTGACTCTGTCAGATATCGTCGATTTACATTCATTGAAGCCCATTGAGGTCGATTGTCAATTTGTGTTTATTGAAAATTTTCAAAGTCTATCTTTCCCATTTGAAGTCGAATTTCAACATTTCTGATATATTTGAATGAGTGTGTATCTGACTCTGTCAGATATCGTCGATTTACATTCATTGAAGCCCATTGAGGTCGATTGTCACATTGTGTTTATTGAAAATTTTCAATGTCTATCTTCCTCATTTGAAGTCGATTTTCAACATTTCTTATATATTTGAATGAGTTTGTATCTGACTTTGTCAGATATCGTCGATTTACATTCATTGAAGCCCATTGAAGTCGATTCTCACTTTGTGTTGATTGAAAATTTTCAAAGTCTATCTTCCTCATTTGAAGTCGAATTTCAACATTTCTCATATATTTAAATGAGTTCGCATCTAACTTTATCAGATATCGTCGATTAACATCCATTGAAGCCCATTGAAGTCGATTGCCACTTTGGTTTCATTGAAAATTTTCAAAGTCTATCTTCCTCATTTGAAGTCGATTTTCAACATTTCTTATATATTTGAATGAGTTTGTATCTGAGTTTGTCAGATATCGTCGATTAACATCCATTGAAGCTTATTGAAGTCGATTGCCACTTTGTGCTGATTGAAAATTTTCAAAGTCTATCTTCCTCATTTGAAGTCGAATTTCAACATTTCTTATATATTTGAGTGAGTTCGCATCTGACTTTATCAGATATCGTCGATTAACATCCATTGAAGCTTATTGAAGTCGATTGCCACTTTTTGTTTATTGAAAATTTTCAAAGTCTATCTTCCTCATTTGAAGTCGAATTTCAACATTTCTTATATATTTGAATGAGTTCGCATCTAACTTTATCAGATATCGTCGATTAACATCCATTGAAGCCCATTGAAGTCGATTGTCACTTTGTGTTTATTGAAAATTTTCAAAGTCTATCTTCCTCATTTGAAGTCGAATTTCAACATTTCTTATATATTTGAGTGAGTTCCCATTTCTTATATATTTGAATGAGTTCGCATCTAACTTTATCAGATATCGTCGATTAACATCCATTGAAGCCCATTGAAGTCGATTGTCACTTTGTGTTTATTGAAAATTTTCAAAGTCTATCTTGCTCATTTGAAGTCGAATTTCAACATTTCTTATATATTTGAGTGAGTTCCCATCTGACTTTGTCAGATATCGTCGATTAACATCCATTGAAGCCCATTGAAGTCGATTGTCACTTTGTGTTTATTGAAATTTTTCAAAGTCTATCTTCCTCATTTGAAGTCGAATTTCAACATTTCTCATATATTCAAATGAGTTCGCATCTAACTTTATCAGATATCGTCGATTAACATCCATTGAAGCTTATTGAAGTCGATTGCCACTTTGTGTTGATAGAAAATTTTCAAAGTCTATCTTCCTCATTTGAAGTCGAATTTCAACATTTCTTATATATTTGAGTGAGTTCGCATCTGACTTTATCAGATATCGTCGATTAACATCCATTGAAGCTTATTGAAGTCGATTGCCACTTTGTGTTTATTGAAAATTTTCAAAGTCTATCTTCCTCATTTGAAGTCGAATTTCAACATTTCTTATATATTTAAATGAGTTCGCATCTAACTTTATCAGATATCGTCGATTAACATCCATTGAAGCCCATTGAAGTCGATTGTCACTTTGTGTTTATTGAAAATTTTCAAAGTCTATCTTCCTCATTTGAAGTCGAATTTCAACATTTCTCATATATTTAAATGAGTTCGCATCTAACTTTATCAGATATCGTCGATTAACATCCATTGAAGCCCATTGAAGTCGATTGCCACTTTGGGTTGATTGAAAATTTTCAAAGTCTATCTTCCTCATTTGAAGTCGATTTTCAACATTTCTCATATATTCAAATGAGATCGCATCTAACTTTATCAGATATCGTCGATTAACATCCATTGAAGCCCATTGAAGTCGATTGTCACTTTGTGTTTATTGAAAATTTTCAAAGTCTATCTTCCTCATTTGAAGTCGAATTTCAACATTTCTTATATATTTGAGTGAGTTTGCATCTAACTTTGTCAGATATCGTCGATTTACATTCATTGAAGCCCATTGAAGTCGATTGCCACTTTGTGTTTATTGAAAATTTTTAAAGTCTATCTTCCTCATTTGAAGTCGAATTTCAACATTTCTTATATATTTGAATGAGTTTGTATCTGACTTTGTCAGATATCATCGATTTACATTCATTGAAGCCCATTGAGGTCGATTCTCACTTTGTGTTGATTGAAAATTTTCAAAGTCTATCTTTCTCATTTGAAGTCGAATTTCAACATTTCTCATATATTCAAATGAGATCGCATCTAATTTTATCAGATATCGTCGATTAACATCCATTGAAGCTTATTGAAGTCGATTGCCACTTTGTGTTGATTGAAAATTTTCAAAGTCTATCTTCCTCATTTGAAGTCGAATTTCAACATTTCTTATATATTTGAGTGAGTTCGCATCTGAATTTGTCAGATATCGTCGATTAACATCCATTGAAGCCCATTGAAGTCGATTGCCACTTTGTGTTTATTGAAAATTTTCAAAGTCTATCTTCCTCATTTGAAGTCGAATTTCAACATTTCTTATGAATTTGAATGAGTTTGCATCTAACTTTGTCAGATATCGTCGATTTACATCCATTGAAGCTCATTGAAGTCGATTGTCACTTTGTGTTGATTGAAAATTTTCAAAGTCTATCTTCCTCATTTGAAGTCGAATTTCAACATTTCTTATATATTTGAATGAGTTTGTATCTGACTCTGTCAGATATCGTCGATTTACATTCATTGAAGCCCATTGAGGTCGATTGTCAATTTGTGTTTATTGAAAATTTTCAAAGTCTATCTTTCCCATTTGAAGTCGAATTTCAACATTTCTGATATATTTGAATGAGTGTGTATCTGACTCTGTCAGATATCGTCGATTTACATTCATTGAAGCCCATTGAGGTCGATTGTCACATTGTGTTTATTGAAAATTTTCAAAGTCTATCTTCCCCATTTGAATTCGAATTTCAACATTTCTTATATATTTGAATGAGTTTGTATCTGACTTTGTCAGATATCGTCGATTTACATTCATTGAAGCCCATTGAAGTCGATTATCACTTTGTGTTGATTGAAAATTTTCAAAGTCTATCTTACTCATTTGAAGTCGATTTTCAACATTTCTTATATATTTGAATGAGTTTGTATCTGAGTTTGTCAGATATCGTCGATTAACATCCATTGAAGCCCATTGAAGTCGATTGCCACTTTGTGCTGATTGAAAATTTTCAAAGTCTATCTTCCTCATTTGAAGTCGAATTTCAACATTTTTTATATATTTGAATGAGTTTGTATCTGACTCTGTCAGATATCGTCGATTTACATTCATCGAAGCCCATTGAGGTCGATTTTCACTTTGTGTTGATTGAAAATTTTCAAAGTCTATCTTCCTCATTTGAAGTCGAATTCCAACATTTCTCATATATTCAAATGAGTTCGCATCTAACTTTATCAGATATCGTCGATTAACATCCATTGAAGCTTATTGAAGTCGATTGCCACTTTGTGTTGATTGAAAATTTTCAAAGTCTATCTTCCTCATTTGAAGTCGAATTTCAACATTTTTTATATATTTGAATGAGTTCGCATCTAACTTTATCAGATATCGTCGATTAACATCCATTGAAGCCCATTGAAGTCGATTGTCACTTTGTGTTTATTGAAAATTTTCAAAGTCTATCTTCCTCATTTGAAGTCGAATTTCAACATTTCTTATATATTTGAGTGAGTTCCCATTTCTTATATATTTGAATGAGTTCGCATCTAACTTTATCAGATATCGTCGATTAACATCCATTGAAGCCCATTGAAGTCGATTGTCACTTTGTGTTTATTGAAAATTTTCAAAGTCTATCTTCCTCATTTGAAGTCGAATTTCAACATTTCTTATATATTTGAGTGAGTTCCCATCTGACTTTGTCAGATATCGTCGATTAACATCCATTGAAGCCCATTGAAGTCGATTGTCACTTTGTGTTTATTGAAATTTTTCAAAGTCTATCTTCCTCATTTGAAGTCGAATTTCAACATTTCTTATATATTTGAATGAGTTCGCATCTAACTTTATCAGATATCGTCGATTAACATCCATTGAAGCCCAGTGAAGTCGATTGTCACTTTGTGTTTATTGAAAATTTTCAAAGTCTATCTTCCTCATTTGAAGTCGAATTTCAACATTTCTTATATATTTGAGTGAGTTCGCATCTGACTTTGTCAGATATCGTCGATTAACATCCATTGAAGCCCATTGAAGTCGATTGCCACTTTGTGTTTATTGAAAATTTTCAAAGTCTATCTTCCTCATTTGGAGTCGAATTTCAACATTTCTTATATATTTGAATGAGATTGTATCTGACTTTGTCAGATATCGTCGATTTACATTCATTGAAGCCCATTGAAGTCGATTCCACTTTGTGTTGATTGAAAATTTTCAAAGTCTATCTTCCTCATTTGAAGTCGAATTTCAACATTTCTCATATATTCAAATGAGTTCGCATCTAACTTTATCAGATATCGTCGATTAACATCCATTGAAGCTTATTGAAGTCGATTGCCACTTTGTGTTGATTGAAAATTTTCAAAGTCTATCTTCCTCATTTGAAGTCGAATTTCAACATTTCTTATATATTTGAGTGAGTTCGCATCTGACTTTATCAGATATCGTCGATTAACATCCATTGAAGCTAATTGAAGTCGATTGCCACTTTGTGTTTATTGAAATTTTTCAAAGTCTATCTTCCTCATTTGAAGTCGAATTTCAACATTTCTTATATATTTGAATGAGTTCGCATCTAACTTTATCAGATATCGTCGATTAACATCCATTGAAGCCCATTGAAGTCGATTGTCACTTTGTGTTTATTTAGAATTTTCAAAGTCTATCTTCCTCATTTGAAGTCGAATCTCAACATTTCTTATATATTTGAATGAGTTTGTATCTGACTTTATCAGATATCGTCGATTAACATCCATTGAAGCTTATTGAAGTCGATTGCCACTTTGTGCTGATTGAAAATTTTCAAAGTCTATCTTCCTCATTTGAAGTCGAATTTCAACATTTTTTATATATTTGAATGAGTTTGTATCTGACTCTGTCAGATATCGTCGATTTACATTCATCGAAGCCCATTGAGGTCGATTTTCACTTTGTGTTGATTGAAAATTTTCAAAGTCTATCTTCCTCATTTGAAGTCGAATTTCAACATTTCTCATTTATTCAAATGAGATCGCATCTAACTTTATCAGATATAGTCGATTAACATCCATTGAAGCTTATTGAAGTCGATTGCCACTTTGTGTTTATTGAAAATTTTCAAAGTCTATCTTCCTCATTTGAAGTCGAATTTCAACATTTCTTATATATTTGAATGAGTTCGCATCTAACTTTATCAGATATCGTCGATTAACATCCATTGAAGCCCATTGAAGTCGATTGTCACTTTGTGTTTATTGAAATTTTTCAAAGTCTATCTTCCTCATTTGAAGTCGAATTTCAACATTTCTTATATATTTGAATGAGTTCGCATCTAACTTTATCAGATATCGTCGATTAACATCCATTGAAGCCCAGTGAAGTCGATTGTCACTTTGTGTTTATTGAAAATTTTCAAAGTCTATCTTCCTCATTTGAAGTCGAATTTCAACATTTCTTATATATTTGAGTGAGTTCGCATCTGACTTTGTCAGATATCGTCGATTAACATCCATTGAAGCCCATTGAAGTCGATTGCCACTTTGTGTTTATTGAAAATTTTCAAAGTCTATCTTCCTCATTTGGAGTCGAATTTCAACATTTCTTATATATTTGAATGAGATTGTATCTGACTTTGTCAGATATCGTCGATTTACATTCATTGAAGCCCATTGAAGTCGATTCCACTTTGTGTTGATTGAAAATTTTCAAAGTCTATCTTCCTCATTTGAAGTCGAATTTCAACATTTCTCATATATTCAAATGAGTTCGCATCTAACTTTATCAGATATCGTCGATTAACATCCATTGAAGCTTATTGAAGTCGATTGCCACTTTGTGTTGATTGAAAATTTTCAAAGTCTATCTTCCTCATTTGAAGTCGAATTTCAACATTTCTTATATATTTGAGTGAGTTCGCATCTGACTTTATCAGATATCGTCGATTAACATCCATTGAAGCTAATTGAAGTCGATTGCCACTTTGTGTTTATTGAAATTTTTCAAAGTCTATCTTCCTCATTTGAAGTCGAATTTCAACATTTCTTATATATTTGAATGAGTTCGCATCTAACTTTATCAGATATCGTCGATTAACATCCATTGAAGCCCATTGAAGTCGATTGTCACTTTGTGTTTATTTAGAATTTTCAAAGTCTATCTTCCTCATTTGAAGTCGAATCTCAACATTTCTTATATATTTGAATGAGTTTGTATCTGACTTTATCAGATATCGTCGATTAACATCCATTGAAGCTTATTGAAGTCGATTGCCACTTTGTGCTGATTGAAAATTTTCAAAGTCTATCTTCCTCATTTGAAGTCGAATTTCAACATTTTTTATATATTTGAATGAGTTTGTATCTGACTCTGTCAGATATCGTCGATTTACATTCATCGAAGCCCATTGAGGTCGATTTTCACTTTGTGTTGATTGAAAATTTTCAAAGTCTATCTTCCTCATTTGAAGTCGAATTTCAACATTTCTCATTTATTCAAATGAGATCGCATCTAACTTTATCAGATATCGTCGATTAACATCCATTGAAGCTTATTGAAGTCGATTGCCACTTTGTGTTTATTGAAAATTTTCAAAGTCTATCTTCCTCATTTGAAGTCGAATTTCAACATTTCTTATATATTTGAATGAGTTCGCATCTAACTTTATCAGATATCGTCGATTAACATCCATTGAAGCCCATTGAAGTCGATTGCCACTTTGGGTTGATTGAAAATTTTCAATGTCTATCTTCCTCATTTGAAGTCGATTTTCAACATTTCTTATATATTTGAATGAGTTTGTATCTGACTTTGTCAGATATCGTCGATTTACATTCATTGAAGCCCATTGAAGTCGATTCTCACTTTGTGTTGATTGAAAATTTTCAAAGTCTATCTTCCTCATTTGAAGTCGAATTTCAACATTTCTCATATATTTAAATGAGTTCGCATGTAACTTTATCAGATATCGTCGATTAACATCCATTGAAGCCCATTGAAGTCGATTGTCACTTTGTGTTGATTGAAAATTTTCAAAGTCTATCTTCCTCATTTGAAGTCGAATTTCAACATTTCTCATATATTTAAATGAGTTCGCATGTAACTTTATCAGATATCGTCGATTAACATCCATTGAAGCCCATTGAAGTCGATTCTCACTTTGTGTTGATTGAAAATTTTCAAAGTCTATCTTCCTCATTTGAAGTCGAATTTCAACATTTCTTATATATTTAAATGAGTTCTCATCTAACTTTATCAGATATCGTCGATTAACATCCATTGAAGCCCATTGAAGTCGATTGTCACTTTGTGTTTATTGAAAATTTTCAAAGTCTATCTTCCTCATTTGAAGTCGAATTTCAACATTTCTCATATATTTAAATGAGTTCGCATCTAACTTTATCAGATATCGTCGATTAACATCCATTGAAGCCCATTGAAGTAGATTGCCACTTTGGGTTGATTGAAAATTTTCAATGTCTATCTTCCTCATTTGAAGTCGATTTTCAACATTTCTTATATATTTGAATGAGTTTGTATCTGACTTTGTCAGATATCGTCGATTTACATTCATTGAAGCCCATTGAAGTCGATTCTCACTTTGTGTTTATTGAAAATTTTCAAAGTCTATCTTCCTCATTTGAAGTCGAATTTCAACATTTCTTATATATTTGAGTGAGTTCGCATCTGACTTTGTCAGATATCGTCGATTAACATCCATTGAAGCTTATTGAAGTCGATTGCCACTTTGTGTTGATTGAAAATTTTCAAAGTCTATCTTCCTCATTTGAAGTCGAATTTCAACATTTCTTATATATTTGAGTGAGTTCGCATCTGACTTAGTCAGATATCGTCGATTAACATCCATTGAAGCCCATTGAAGTCGATTGCCACTTTGTGTTTATTGAAAATTTTCAAAGTCTATCTTCCTCATTTGAAGTCGAATTTCAACATTTCTTATATATTTGAATGAGTTTGTATCTGACTTTGTCAGATATCGTCGATTAACATCCATTGAAGCCCATTGAAGTCGATTGCCACTTTGTGTTGATTGAAAATTTTCAAAGTCTATCTTCCTCATTTGAAGTCGAATTTCAACATTTCTCATATATTCAAATGAGATCGCATCTAACTTTATCAGATATCGTCGATTAACATCCATTGAAGCTTATTGAAGTCGATTGCCGCTTTGTGTTGATTGAAAATTTTCAAAGTCTATCTTCCTCATTTGAAGTCGAATTTCAACATTTCTTATATATTTGAGTGAGTGCGCATCTGACTTTATCAGATATCGTCGATTAACATCCATTGAAGCTTATTGAAGTCGATTGCCACTTTGTGTTTATTGAAAATTTTCAAAGTCTATCTTCCTCATTTGAAGTCGAATTTCAACATTTCTCATATATTTAAATGAGTTCGCATCTAACTTTATCAGATATCGTCGATTAACATCCATTGAAGCTTATTGAAGTCGATTGCCACTTTGTGTTGATTGAAAATTTTCAAAGTCTGTCTTCCTCATTTGAAGTCGAATTTCAACATTTCTTATATATTTGAGTGAGTTCGCATCTGACTTTGTCAGATATCGTCGATTAACATCCATTGAAGCCCATTGAAGTTGATTGCCACTTTGTGTTTATTGAAAATTTTCAAAGTCTATCTTCCTCATTTGAAGTCGAATTTCAACATTTCTTATATATTTGAATGAGTTCGCACCTAACTTTATCAGATATCGTCGATTAACATCAATTGAAGCCCATTGAAGTCGATTGCCATTTTGGGTTGATTGAAAATTTTCAAAGTCTATCTTCCTCATTTGAAGTCGAATTTCAACATTTCTCATATATTCAAATGAGATCGCATCTAACTTTATCAGATATCGTCGATTAACATCCATTGAAGCCCATTGAAGCCGATTGTCACTTTGTGTTTATTGAAAATTTTCAAAGTCTATCTTCCTAATTTGAAGTCGAATTTCAACATTTCTTATATATTTGAGTGAGTTTGCATCTAACTTTGTCAGATATCGTCGATTTACATTCATTGAAGCCCATTGAAGTCGATTGCCACTTTGTGTTTATTGAAAATTTTCAAAGTCTATCTTCCTCATTTGAAGTCGAATTTCAACATTTCTTATATATTTGAATGAGTTTGTATCTGACTTTGTCAGATATCGTCGATTTACATTCATTGAAGCCCATTGAGGTCGATTCTCACTTTGTGTTGATTGAAAATTTTCAAAGTCTATCTTCCTCATTTGAAGTCGAATTTCAACATTTCTCATATATTCAAATGAGATCGCATCTAACTTTATCAGATATCGTCGATTAACATCCATTGAAGCTTATTGAAGTCGATTGCCACTTTGTGTTGATTGAAAATTTTCAAAGTCTATCTTCCTCATTTGAAGTCGAATTTCAACATTTCTTATATATTTGAGTGAGTTCGCATCTGACTTTGTCAGATATCGTCGATTAACATCCATTGAAGCCCATTGAAGTCGATTGCCACTTTGTGTTTATTAAAAATTTTCAAAGTCTATCTTCCTCATTTGAAGTCGAATTTCAACATTTCTTATGAATTTGAATGAGTTCGCATCTAACTTTATCAGATATCGTCGATTAACATCCATTGAAGCTTATTGAAGTCGATTGCCAATTTGTGCTGATTGAAAATTTTCAAAGTCTATCTTCCTCATTTGAAGTCGAATTTCAACATTTTTTATATATTTGAATGAGTTTGTATCTGACTCTGTCAGATATCGTCGATTTACATTCATCGAAGCCCATTGCGGTCGATTTTCACTTTGTGTTGATTGAAAATTTTCAAAGTCTATCTTCCTCATTTGAAGTCGAATTTCAACATTTCTTATATATTTGAGTGAGTTCCCATCTGACTTTGTCAGATATCGTCGATTAACATCCATTGAAGCCCATTGAAGTCGATTGCCACTTTGTGTTTATTAAAAATTTTCAAAGTCTATCTTCCTCATTTGAAGTCGAATTTCAACATTTCTTATGAATTTGAATGAGTTCGCATCTAACTTTATCAGATATCGTCGATTAACATCCATTGAAGCTTATTGAAGTCGATTGCCAATTTGTGCTGATTGAAAATTTTCAAAGTCTATCTTCCTCATTTGAAGTCGAATTTCAACATTTTTTATATATTTGAATGAGTTTGTATCTGACTCTGTCAGATATCGTCGATTTACATTCATCGAAGCCCATTGCGGTCGATTTTCACTTTGTGTTGATTGAAAATTTTCAAAGTCTATCTTCCTCATTTGAAGTCGAATTTCAACATTTCTTATATATTTGAATGAGTTCGCACCTAACTTTATCAGATATCGTCGATTAACATCCATTGAAGCCCATTGAAGTCGATTGCCACTTTGGGTTGATTGAAAATTTTCAAAGTCTATCTTCCTCATTTGAAGTCGAATTTCAACATTTCTTATATATTTGAGTGAGTTCGCAACTGACTTTGTCAGATATCGTCGATTAACATCCATTGAAGCCCATTGAAGTCGATTGCCACTTTGTGTTTATTGAAAATTTTCAAAGTCTATCTTCCTCATTTGAAGTCGAATTTCAACATTTCTTATATATTTGAATGAGTTTGTATCTGACTTTGTCAGATATCGTCGATTTACATTCATTGAAGCCCATTGAGGTCGATTCTCACTTTGTGTTGATTGAAAATTTTCAAAGTCTATCTTCCTCATTTGAAGTCGAATTTCAACATTTCTCATATATTCAAATGAAATCGCATCTAACTTTATCAGATATCGTCGATTAACATCCATTGAAGCCCATTGAAGCCGATTGTCACTTTGTGTTTATTGAAAATTTTCAAAGTCTATCTTCCTAATTTGAAGTCGAATTTCAACATTTCTTATATATTTGAGTGAGTTTGCATCTAACTTTGTCAGATATCGTCGATTTACATTCATTGAAGCCCATTGAAGTCGATTGCCACTTTGTGTTTATTGAAAATTTTCAAAGTCTATCTTCCTCATTTGAAGTCGAATTTCAACATTTCTTATATATTTGAATGAGTTTGTATCTGACTTTGTCAGATATCGTCGATTTACATTCATTGAAGCCCATTGAGGTCGATTCTCACTTTGTGTTGATTGAAAATTTTCAAAGTCTATCTTCCTCATTTGAAGTCGAATTTCAACATTTCTCATATATTCAAATGAGATCGCATCTAACTTTATCAGATATCGTCGATTAACATCCATTGAAGCTTATTGAAGTCGATTGCCACTTTGTGTTGATTGAAAATTTTCAAAGTCTATCTTCCTCATTTGAAGTCGAATTTCAACATTTCTTATATATTTGAGTGAGTTCGCATCTGACTTTGTCAGATATCGTCGATTAACATCCATTGAAGCCCATTGAAGTCGATTGCCACTTTGTGTTTATTAAAAATTTTCAAAGTCTATCTTCCTCATTTGAAGTCGAATTTCAACATTTCTTATGAATTTGAATGAGTTCGCATCTAACTTTATCAGATATCGTCGATTAACATCCATTGAAGCTTATTGAAGTCGATTGCCAATTTGTGCTGATTGAAAATTTTCAAAGTCTATCTTCCTCATTTGAAGTCGAATTTCAACATTTTTTATATATTTGAATGAGTTTGTATCTGACTCTGTCAGATATCGTCGATTTACATTCATCGAAGCCCATTGCGGTCGATTTTCACTTTGTGTTGATTGAAAATTTTCAAAGTCTATCTTCCTCATTTGAAGTCGAATTTCAACATTTCTTATATATTTGAATGAGTTCGCACCTAACTTTATCAGATATCGTCGATTAACATCCATTGAAGCCCATTGAAGTCGATTGCCACTTTGGGTTGATTGAAAATTTTCAAAGTCTATCTTCCTCATTTGAAGTCGAATTTCAACATTTCTTATATATTTGAGTGAGTTCGCAACTGACTTTGTCAGATATCGTCGATTAACATCCATTGAAGCCCATTGAAGTCGATTGCCACTTTGTGTTTATTGAAAATTTTCAAAGTCTATCTTCCTCATTTGAAGTCGAATTTCAACATTTCTTATATATTTGAATGAGTTTGTATCTGACTTTGTCAGATATCGTCGATTTACATTCATTGAAGCCCATTGAGGTCGATTCTCACTTTGTGTTGATTGAAAATTTTCAAAGTCTATCTTCCTCATTTGAAGTCGAATTTCAACATTTCTCATATATTCAAATGAGATCGCATCTAACTTTATCAGATATCGTCGATTAACATCCATTGAAGCCCATTGAAGCCGATTGTCACTTTGTGTTTATTGAAAATTTTCAAAGTCTATCTTCCTAATTTGAAGTCGAATTTCAACATTTCTTATATATTTGAGTGAGTTTGCATCTAACTTTGTCAGATATCGTCGATTTACATTCATTGAAGCCCATTGAAGTCGATTGCCACTTTGTGTTTATTGAAAATTTTCAAAGTCTATCTTCCTCATTTGAAGTCGAATTTCAACATTTCTTATATATTTGAATGAGTTTGTATCTGACTTTGTCAGATATCGTCGATTTACATTCATTGAAGCCCATTGAGGTCGATTCTCACTTTGTGTTGATTGAAAATTTTCAAAGTCTATCTTCCTCATTTGAAGTCGAATTTCAACATTTCTCATATATTCAAATGAGATCGCATCTAACTTTATCAGATATCGTCGATTAACATCCATTGAAGCTTATTGAAGTCGATTGCCACTTTGTGTTGATTGAAAATTTTCAAAGTCTATCTTCCTCATTTGAAGTCGAATTTCAACATTTCTTATATATTTGAGTGAGTTCGCATCTGACTTTGTCAGATATCGTCGATTAACATCCATTGAAGCCCATTGAAGTCGATTGCCACTTTGTGTTTATTAAAAATTTTCAAAGTCTATCTTCCTCATTTGAAGTCGAATTTCAACATTTCTTATGAATTTGAATGAGTTCGCATCTAACTTTATCAGATATCGTCGATTAACATCCATTGAAGCTTATTGAAGTCGATTGCCAATTTGTGCTGATTGAAAATTTTCAAAGTCTATCTTCCTCATTTGAAGTCGAATTTCAACATTTTTTATATATTTGAATGAGTTTGTATCTGACTCTGTCAGATATCGTCGATTTACATTCATCGAAGCCCATTGCGGTCGATTTTCACTTTGTGTTGATTGAAAATTTTCAAAGTCTATCTTCCTCTTTTGAAGTCGAATTTCAACATTTCTTATATATTTGAGTGAGTTCCCATCTGACTTTGTCAGATATCGTCGATTAACATCCATTGAAGCCCATTGAAGTCGATTGTCACTTTGTGTTTATTGAAATTTTTCAAAGTCTATCTTCCTCATTTGAAGTCGAATTTCAACATTTCTTATATATTTGAATGAGTTTGTATCTGACTTTGTCAGATATCGTCGATTTACATTCATTGAAGCCCATTGAGGTCGATTCTCACTTTGTGTTGATTGAAAATTTTCAAAGTCTATCTTCCTCATTTGAAGTCGAATTTCAACATTTCTTATATATTTGAATGAGTTTGTATCTGACTTTGTCAGATATCGTCGATTTACATTCATTGAAGCCCATTGAGGTCGATTCTCACTTTGTGTTGATTGAAAATTTTCAAAGTCTATCTTCCTCATTTGAAGTCGAATTTCAACATTTCTCATATATTCAAATGAGATCGCATCTAACTTTATCAGATATCGTCGATTAACATCCATTGAAGCCCATTGAAGCCGATTGTCACTTTGTGTTTATTGAAAATTTTCAAAGTCTATCTTCCTAATTTGAAGTCGAATTTCAACATTTCTTATATATTTGAGTGAGTTTGCATCTAACTTTGTCAGATATCGTCGATTTACATTCATTGAAGCCCATTGTCACTTTGTGTTGATTGAAAATTTTCAAAGTCTATCTTCCTCATTTGAAGTCGAATTTCAACATTTCTTATATATTTGAATGAGTTTGTATCTGACTTTGTCAGATATCGTCGATTTACATTCATTGAAGCTTATTGAAGTCGATTGCCACTTTGTGCTGATTGAAAATTTTCAAAGTCTATCTTCCTCATTCGAAGTCGAATTTCAACATTTTTTATATATTTGAATGAGTTTGTATCTGACTCTGTCAGATATCGTCGATTTACATTCATCGAAGCCCATTGAGGTCGATTTTCACTTTGTGTTGATTGAAAATTTTCAAAGTCTATCTTCCTCATTTGAAGTCGAATTTCAACATTTCTCATATATTCAAATGAGTTCGCATCTAACTTTATCAGATATCGTCGATTAACATCCATTGAAGCCCATTGAAGTCGATTGCCTCTTTGGGTTGATTGAAAATTTTCAAAGTCTATCTTCCTCATTTGAAGTCGATTTTCAACATTTCTTATATATTTGAATGAGTTTGTATCTGACTTTGTCAGATATTGTCGATTTACATTCATTGAAGCCCATTGAAGTCGATTCTCACTTTGTGTTGATTGAAAATTTTCAAAGTATATCTTCCTCATTTGAAGTCGAATTTCAACATTTCTTATATATTTGAATGAGTTTGTATCTGACTTTGTCAGATATCGTCGATTAACATCCATTGAAGCCCATTGAAGTCGATTGTCACTTTGTGTTTATTGAAAATTTTCAAAGTCTATCTTCCTCATTTGAAGTCGAATTTCAGCATTTCTTATATATTTGAGTGAGTTTGCATCTAACTTTGTCAGATATCGTCGATTTACATTCATTGAAGCCCATTGAAGTCGATTGCCACTTTGTGTTTATTGAAAATTTTCAAAGTCTATCTTCCTCATTTGAAGTCGAATTTCAACATTTCTTATATATTTGAATGAGTTTGTATCTGACTTTGTCAGATATCGTCGATTTACATTCATTGAAGCCCATTGAGGTCGATTCTCACTTTGTGTTGATTGAAAATTTTCAAAGTCTATCTTCCTCATTTGAAGTCGAATTTCAACATTTCTCATATATTCAAATGAGATCGCATCTAACTTTATCAGATATCGTCGATTAACATCCATTGAAGCTTATTGAAGTCGATTGCCACTTTGTGTTGATTGAAAATTTTCAAAGTCTATCTTCCTCATTTGAAGTCGAATTTCAACATTTCTTATATATTTGAGTGAGTTCGCATCTGACTTTGTCAGATATCGTCGATTAACATCCATTGAAGCCCATTGAAGTCGATTGCCACTTTGTGTTTATTGAAAATTTTCAAAGTCTATCGTCCTCATTTGAAGTCGAATTTCAACATTTCTTATATATTTGAGTGAGTTCGCATCTGACTTTATCAGATATCGTCGATTAACATCCATTGAAGCTTATTGAAGTCGATTGCCACTTTGTGCTGATTGAAAGCTTTCAAAGTCTATCTTCCTCATTTGAAGTCGAATTTCAACATTTTTTATATATTTGAATGAGTTTGTATCTGACTCTGTCAGATATCGTCGATTTACATTGATCGAAGCCCATTGAGGTCGATTTTCACTTTGAGTTGATTGAAAATTTTCAAAGTCTATCTTCCTCATTTGAAGTCGAATTTCAACATTTCTCATATATTTAAATGAGTTCGCATGTAACTTTATCAGATATCGTCGATTAATAACCATCGAAGCTTATTGAAGTCGATTGCCACTTTGTGTTGATTAAAAATTTTCAAAGTCTATCTTCCTCATTTGAAGTCGAATTTCAACATTTCTTATATATTTGAGTGAGTTCGCATCTGACTTTATCAGATATCGTCGATTAACATCCATTGAAGCTTATTGAAGTCGATTGCCACTTTGTGTTTATTGAAAATTTTCAAAGTCTATCTTCCTCATTTGAAGTCGAATTTCAACATTTCTTATATATTTAAATGAGTTCGCATCTAACTTTATCAGATATCGTCGATTAACATCCATTGAATCCCATTGAAGTCGATTGTCACTTTGTGTTGATTGAAAATTTTCAAAGTCTATCTTCCTCATTTGAAGTCGAATTTCAACATTTCTTATATATTTGAATGAGTTTGTATCTGACTTTGTCAGATATCGTCGATTTACATTCATTGAAGCTTATTGAAGTCGATTGCCACTTTGTGCTGATTGAAAATTTTCAAAGTCTATCTTCCTCATTCGAAGTCGAATTTCAACATTTTTTATATATTTGAATGAGTTTGTATCTGACTCTGTCAGATATCGTCGATTTACATTCATCGAAGCCCATTGAGGTCGATTTTCACTTTGTGTTGATTGAAAATTTTCAAAGTCTATCTTCCTCATTTGAAGTCGAATTTCAACATTTCTCATATATTCAAATGAGTTCGCATCTAACTTTATCAGATATCGTCGATTAACATCCATTGAAGCTTATTGAAGTCGATTGCCACTTTGTGTTGATTGAAAATTTTCAAAGTCTATCTTCCTCATTTGAAGTCGAATTTCAACATTTCTTATATATTTAAATGAGTTCGCATCTAACTTTATCAGATATCGTCGATTTACATTCATCGAAGCCCATTGAGGTCGATTTTCACTTTGTGTTGATTGAAAATTTTCAAAGTCGATCTTCCTCATTTGAAGTCGAATTTCAACATTTCTCATATATTCAAATGAGTTCGCATCTAACTTTATCAGATATCGTCGATTAACATCCATTGAAGCTTATTGAAGTCGATTGCCACTTTGTGTTGATTGAAAATTTTCAAAGTCTATCTTCCTCATTTGAAGTCGAATTTCAACATTTCTTATATATTTAAATGAGTTCGCATCTAACTTTATCAGATATCGTCGATTAACATCCATTGAATCCCATTGAAGTCGATTGTCACTTTGTGTTTATTGAAAATTTTCAAAGTCTATCTTCCTCATTTGAAGTCGAATTTCAACATTTCTCATATATTTAAATGAGTTCGCATCTAACTTTATCAGATATCGTCGATTAACATCCATTGAAGCCCATTGAAGTCGATTGCCTCTTTGGGTTGATTGAAAATTTTCAAAGTCTATCTTCCTCATTTGAAGTCGATTTTCAACATTTCTTATATATTTGAATGAGTTTGTATCTGACTTTGTCAGATATTGTCGATTTACATTCATTGAAGCCCATTGAAGTCGATTCTCACTTTGTGTTGATTGAAAATTTTCAAAGTCTATCTTCCTCATTTGAAGTCGAATTTCAACATTTCTCATATATTTAAATGAGTTCGCATCTAACTTTATCAGATATCGTCGATTAACATCCATTGAAGCCCATTGAAGTCGATTGCCTCTTTGGGTTGATTGAAAATTTTCAAAGTCTATCTTCCTCATTTGAAGTCGATTTTCAACATTTCTTATATATTTGAATGAGTTTGTATCTGACTTTGTCAGATATTGTCGATTTACATCCATTGAAGCCCATTGAAGTCGATTGCCTCTTTGGGTTGATTGAAAATTTTCAAAGTCTATCTTCCTCATTTGAAGTCGAATTTCAGCATTTCTTATATATTTGAGTGAGTTTGCATCTAACTTTGTCAGATATCGTCGATTTACATTCATTGAAGCCCATTGAAGTCGATTGCCACTTTGTGTTTATTGAAAATTTTCAAAGTCTATCTTCCTCATTTGAAGTCGAATTTCAACATTTCTTATATATTTGAATGAGTTTGTATCTGACTTTGTCAGATATCGTCGATTTACATTCATTGAAGCCCATTGAGGTCGATTCTCACTTTGTGTTGATTGAAAATTTTCAAAGTCTATCTTCCTCATTTGAAGTCGAATTTCAACATTTCTCATATATTCAAATGAGATCGCATCTAACTTTATCAGATATCGTCGATTAACATCCATTGAAGCTTATTGAAGTCGATTGCCACTTTGTGTTGATTGAAAATTTTCAAAGTCTATCTTCCTCATTTGAAGTCGAATTTCAACATTTCTTATATATTTGAGTGAGTTCGCATCTGACTTTGTCAGATATCGTCGATTAACATCCATTGAAGCCCATTGAAGTCGATTGCCACTTTGTGTTTATTGAAAATTTTCAAAGTCTATCTTCCTCATTTGAAGTCGAATTTCAACATTTCTTATGAATTTGAATGAGTTCGCATCTAACTTTATCAGATATCGTCGACTAACATCCATTGAAGCTTATTGAAGTCGATTGCCACTTTGTGTTGATTGAAAATTTTCAAAGTCTATCTTCCTCATTTGAAGTCGAATTTCAACATTTCTCATATATTTAAATGAGTTCGCATCTAACTTTATCAGATATCGTCGATTAACATCCATTGAATCCCATTGAAGTCGATTGTCACTTTGTGTTTATTGAAAATTTTCAAAGTCTATCTTCCTCATTTGAAGTCGAATTTCAACATTTCTCATATATTTAAAAGAGTTCGCATCTAACTTTCTCAGATATCGTCGATTAACATCCATTGAAGCCCATTGAAGTCGATTGCCTCTTTGGGTTGATTGAAAATTTTCAAAGTCTATCTTCCTCATTTGAAGTCGATTTTCAACATTTCTTATATATTTGAATGAGTTTGTATCTGACTTTGTCAGATATTGTCGATTTACATTCATTGAAGCCCATTGAAGTCGATTCTCACTTTGTGTTGATTGAAAATTTTCAAAGTATATCTTCCTCATTTGAAGTCGAATTTCAACATTTCTTATATATTTGAATGAGTTTGTATCTGACTTTGTCAGATATCGTCGATTAACATCCATTGAAGCCCATTGAAGTCGATTGTCACTTTGTGTTTATTGAAAATTTTCAAAGTCTATCTTCCTCATTTGAAGTCGAATTTCAGCATTTCTTATATATTTGAGTGAGTTTGCATCTAACTTTGTCAGATATCGTCGATTTACATTCATTGAAGCCCATTGAAGTCGATTGCCACTTTGTGTTTATTGAAAATTTTCAAAGTCTATCTTCCTCATTTGAAGTCGAATTTCAACATTTCTTATATATTTGAATGAGTTTGTATCTGACTTTGTCAGATATCGTCGATTTACATTCATTGAAGCCCATTGAGGTCGATTCTCACTTTGTGTTGATTGAAAATTTTCAAAGTCTATCTTCCTCATTTGAAGTCGAATTTCAACATTTCTTATATATTTAAATGAGTTCGCATCTAACTTTATCAGATATCGTCGATTAACATCCATTGAATCCCATTGAAGTCGATTGTCACTTTGTGTTTATTGAAAATTTTCAAAGTCTATCTTCCTCATTTGAAGTCGAATTTCAACATTTCTCATATATTTAAATGAGTTCGCATCTAACTTTATCAGATATCGTCGATTAACATCCATTGAAGCCCATTGAAGTCGATTGCCTCTTTGGGTTGATTGAAAATTTTCAAAGTCTATCTTCCTCATTTGAAGTCGATTTTCAACATTTCTTATATATTTGAATGAGTTTGTATCTGACTTTGTCAGATATTGTCGATTTACATTCATTGAAGCCCATTGAAGTCGATTCTCACTTTGTGTTGATTGAAAATTTCCAAAGTATATCTTCCTCATTTGAAGTCGAATTTCAACATTTCTTATATATTTGAATGAGTTTGTATCTGACTTTGTCAGATATCGTCGATTAACATCCATTGAAGCCCATTGAAGTCGATTGTCACTTTGTGTTTATTGAAAATTTTCAAAGTCTATCTTCCTCATTTGAAGTCGAATTTCAGCATTTCTTATATATTTGAGTGAGTTTGCATCTAACTTTGTCAGATATCGTCGATTTACATTCATTGAAGCCCATTGAAGTCGATTGCCACTTTGTGTTTATTGAAAATTTTCAAAGTCTATCTTCCTCATTTGAAGTCGAATTTCAACATTTCTTATATATTTGAATGAGTTTGTATCTGACTTTGTCAGATATCGTCGATTTACATTCATTGAAGCCCATTGAGGTCGATTCTCACTTTGTGTTGATTGAAAATTTTCAAAGTCTATCTTCCTCATTTGAAGTCGAATTTCAACATTTCTCATATATTCAAATGAGATCGCATCTAACTTTATCAGATATCGTCGATTAACATCCATTGAAGCTTATTGAAGTCGATTGCCACTTTGTGTTGATTGAGAATTTTCAAAGTCTATCTTCCTCATTTGAAGTCGAATTTCAACATTTCTTATATATTTGAGTGAGTTCGCATCTGACTTTGTCAGATATCGTCGATTAACATCCATTGAAGCCCATTGAAGTCGATTGCCACTTTGTGTTTATTGAAAATTTTCAAAGTCTATCTTCCTCATTTGAAGTCGAATTTCAACATTTCTTATGAATTTGAATGAGTTCGCATCTAACTTTATCAGATATCGTCGACTAACATCCATTGAAGCTTATTGAAGTCGATTGCCACTTTGTGTTGATTGAAAATTTTCAAAGTCTATCTTCCTCATTTGAAGTCGAATTTCAACATTTCTTATATATTTAAATGAGTTCGCATCTAACTTTATCAGATATCGTCGATTAACATCCATTGAATCCCATTGAAGTCGATTGTCACTTTGTGTTTATTGAAAATTTTCAAAGTCTATCTTCCTCATTTGAAGTCGAATTTCAACATTTCTCATATATTTAAATGAGTTCGCATCTAACTTTATCAGATATCGTCGATTAACATCCATTGAAGCCCATTGAAGTCGATTGCCTCTTTGGGTTGATTGAAAATTTTCAAAGTCTATCTTCCTCATTTGAAGTCGATTTTCAACATTTCTTATATATTTGAATGAGTTTGTATCTGACTTTGTCAGATATTGTCGATTTACATTCATTGAAGCCCATTGAAGTCGATTCTCACTTTGTGTTGATTGAAAATTTTCAAAGTATATCTTCCTCATTTGAAGTCGAATTTCAACATTTCTTATATATTTGAATGAGTTTGTATCTGACTTTGTCAGATATCGTCGATTAACATCCATTGAAGCCCATTGAAGTCGATTGTCACTTTGTGTTTATTGAAAATTTTCAAAGTCTATCTTCCTCATTTGAAGTCGAATTTCAGCATTTCTTATATATTTGAGTGAGTTTGCATCTAACTTTGTCAGATATCGTCGATTTACATTCATTGAAGCCCATTGAAGTCGATTGCCACTTTGTGTTTATTGAAAATTTTCAAAGTCTATCTTCCTCATTTGAAGTCGAATTTCAACATTTCTTATATATTTGAATGAGTTTGTATCTGACTTTGTCAGATATCGTCGATTTACATTCATTGAAGCCCATTGAGGTCGATTCTCACTTTGTGTTGATTGAAAATTTTCAAAGTCTATCTTCCTCATTTGAAGTCGAATTTCAACATTTCTCATATATTCAAATGAGATCGCATCTAACTTCATCAGATATCGTCGATTAACATCCATTGAAGCTTATTGAAGTCGATTGCCACTTTGTGTTGATTGAAAATTTTCAAAGTCTATCTTCCTCATTTGAAGTCGAATTTCAACATTTCTTATATATTTGAGTGAGTTCGCATCTGACTTTGTCAGATATCGTCGATTAACATCCATTGAAGCCCATTGAAGTCGATTGCCACTTTGTGTTTATTGAAAATTTTCAAAGTCTATCTTCCTCATTTGAAGTCGAATTTCAACATTTCTTATGAATTTGAATGAGTTCGCATCTAACTTTATCAGATATCGTCGACTAACATCCATTGAAGCTTATTGAAGTCGATTGCCACTTTGTGTTGATTGAAAATTTTCAAAGTCTATCTTCCTCATTTGAAGTCGAATTTCAACATTTCTTATATATTTGAATGAGTTTGTATCTGACTTTGTCAGATATCGTCGATTTACATTCATTGAAGCTTATTGAAGTCGATTGCCACTTTGTGCTGATTGAAAATTTTCAAAGTCTATCTTCCTCATTCGAAGTCGAATTTCAACATTTTTTATATATTTGAATGAGTTTGTATCTGACTCTGTCAGATATCGTCGATTTACATTCATCGAAGCCCATTGAGGTCGATTTTCACTTTGTGTTGATTGAAAATTTTCAAAGTCTATCTTCCTCATTTGAAGTCGAATTTCAACATTTCTTATGAATTTGAATGAGTTCGCATCTAACTTTATCAGATATCGTCGATTAACATCCATTGAAGCTTATTGAAGTCGATTGCCACTTTGTGTTGATTGAAAATTTTCAAAGTCTATCTTCCTCATTTGAAGTCGAATTTCAACATTTCTTATATATTTAAATGAGTTCGCATCTACCTTTATCAGATATCGTCGATTTACATTCATCGAAGCCCATTGAGGTCGATTTTCACTTTGTGTTGATTGAAAATTTTCAAAGTCTATCTTCCTCATTTGAAGTCGAATTTCAACATTTTTTATATATTTGAATGAGTTTGTATCTGACTCTGTCAGATATCGTCGATTTACATTGATCGAAGCCCATTGAGGTCGATTTTCACTTTGTGTTGATTGAAAATTTTCAAAGTCTATCTTCCTCATTTGAAGTCGAATTTCAACATTTCTCATATATTCAAAGGAGTTCGCATCTAACTTTATCAGATATCGTCGATTAACATCCATCGAAGCTTATTGAAGTCGATTGCCACTTTGTGTTGATTAAAAATTTTCAAAGTCTATCTTCCTCATTTGAAGTCGAATTTCAACATTTCTTATATATTTGAGTGAGTTCGCATCTGACTTTATCAGATATCGTCGATTAACATCCATTGAAGCTTATTGAAGTCGATTGCCACTTTGTGTTTATTGAAAATTTTCAAAGTCTATCTTCCTCATTTGAAGTTGAATTTCAACATTTCTTATATATTTAAATGAGTTCGCATCTAACTTTATCAGATATCGTCGATTAACATCCATTGAAGCCCATTGAAGTCGATTGCCACTTTGGGTTGATTGAAAATTTTCAAAGTCTATCTTCCTCATTTGAAGTCGATTTTCAACATTTCTTATATATTTGAATGAGTTTGTATCTGACTTTGTCAGATATCGTCGATTTACATTCATTGAAGCCCATTGAAGTCGATTCTCACTTTGTGTTGATTGAAAATTTTCAAAGTCTATCTTCCTCATTTGAAGTCGAATTTCAACATTTCTCATATATTTAAATGAGTTCGCATCTAACTTTATCAGATATCGTCGATTAACATCCATTGAAGCCCATTGAAGTCGATTGTCACTTTGTGTTGATTGAAAATTTTCAAAGTCTATCTTCCTCATTTGAAGTCGAATTTCAACATTTCTTATATATTTGAATGAGTTTGTATCTGACTTTGTCAGATATCGTCGATATACATTCATTGAAGCTTATTAAAGTCGATTGCCACTTTGTGCTGATTGAAAATTTTCAAAGTCTGTCTTCCTCATTCGAAGTCGAATTTCAACATTTTTTATATATTTGAATGAGTTTGTATCTGACTCTGTCAGATATCGTCGATTTACATTCATCGAAGCCCATTGAGGTCGATTTTCACTTTGTGTTGATTGAAAATTTTCAAAGTCTATCTTCCTCATTTGAAGTCGAATTTCAACATTTCTTATGAATTTGAATGAGTTCGCATCTAACTTTATCAGATATCGTCGATTAACATCCATTGAAGCTTATTGAAGTCGATTGCCACTTTGTGTTGATTGAAAATTTTCAAAGTCTATCTTCCTCATTTGAAGTCGAATTTCAACATTTCTTATATATTTAAATGAGTTCGCATCTAACTTTATCAGATATCGTCGATTTACATTCATCGAAGCCCATTGAGGTCGATTTTCACTTTGTGTTGATTGAAAATTTTCAAAGTCTATCTTCCTCATTTGAAGTCGAATTTCAACATTTCTCATATATTCAAATAAGTTCGCATCTAACTTTATCAGATATCGTCGATTAACATCCATTGAAGCTTATTGAAGTCGATTGCCACTTTGTGTTGATTGAAAATTTTCAAAGTCTATCTTCCTCATTTGAAGTCGAATTTCAACATTTCTCATATATTTAAATGAGTTCGCATCTAACTTTATCAGATATCGTCGATTAACATCCATTGAAGCCCATTGAAGTCGATTGCCTCTTTGGGTTGATTGAAAATTTTCAAAGTCTATCTTCCTCATTTGAAGTCGAATTTCAACATTTCTCATATATTCAAATGAGTTCGCATCTATCTTTATCAGATATCGTCGATTAACATCCATTGAAGCTTATTGAAGTCGATTGCCACTTTGTGTTGATTGAAAATTTTCAAAGTCTATCTTCCTCATTTGAAGTCGAATTTCAACATTTCTCATATATTCAAATGAGTTCGCATCTAACTTTATCAGATATCGTCGATTAACATCCATTGAAGCCCATTGAAGTCGATTGTCACTTTGTGTTGATTGAAAATTTTCAAAGTCTATCTTCCTCATTTGAAGTCGAATTTCAACATTTCTTATATATTTGAATGAGTTTGTATCTGACTTTGTCAGATATCGTCGATTTACATTCATTGAAGCTTATTGAAGTCGATTGTCACTTTGTGTTGATTGAAAATTTTCAAAGTCTATCTTCCTCATTTGAAGTCGAATTTCAACATTTCTTATATATTTGAATGAGTTTGTATCTGACTTTGTCAGATATCGTCGATTTACATTCATTGAAGCTTATTGAAGTCGATTGCCACTTTGTGCTGATTGAAAATTTTCAAAGTCTATCTTCCTCATTTGAAGTCGAATTTCAACATTTCTCATATATTTAAATGAGTTCGCATCTAACTTTATCAGATATCGTCGATTAACATCCATTGAAGCCCATTGAAGTCGATTGCCTCTTTGGGTTGATTGAAAATTTTCAGAGTCTATCTTCCTCATTTGAAGTCGATTTTCAACATTTCTTATATATTTGAATGAGTTTGTATCTGACTTTGTCAGATATTGTCGATTTACATTCATTGAAGCCCATTGAAGTCGATTCTCACTTTGTGTTGATTGAAAATTTTCAAAGTATATCTTCCTCATTTGAAGTCGAATTTCAACATTTCTTATATAATTGAATGAGTTTGTATCTGACTTTGTCAGATATCGTC
Organism: Diorhabda sublineata; assembly: GCF_026230105.1. NCBI lineage: Eukaryota > Metazoa > Arthropoda > Insecta > Coleoptera > Chrysomelidae > Diorhabda > Diorhabda sublineata. Next base: position 18,440,227 of record NC_079479.1, on the reverse strand, counting down.
GATTAACATCCATTGAAGCCCATTGAAGTCGATTGTCACTTTGTGTTTATTGAAAATTTTCAAAGTCTATCTTCCTCATTTGAAGTCGAATTTCAGCATTTCTTATATATTTGAGTGAGTTTGCATCTAACTTTGTCAGATATCGTCGATTTACATTCATTGAAGCCCATTGAAGTCGATTGCCACTTTGTGTTTATTGAAAATTTTCAAAGTCTATCTTCCTCATTTGAAGTCGAATTTCAACATTTCTTATATATTTGAATGAGTTTGTATCTGACTTTTCAGATATCGTCGATTTACATTCATTGAAGCCCATTGAGGTCGATTCTCACTTTGTGTTGATTGAAAATTTTCAAAGTCTATCTTCCTCATTTGAAGTCGAATTTCAACATTTCTCATATATTCAAATGAGATCGCATCTAACTTTATCAGATATCGTCGATTAACATCCATTGAAGCTTATTGAAGTCGATTGCCACTTTGTGTTGATTGAGAATTTTCAAAGTCTATCTTCCTCATTTGAAGTCGAATTTCAACATTTCTTATATATTTGAGTGAGTTCGCATCTGACTTTGTCAGATATCGTCGATTAACATCCATTGAAGCCCATTGAAGTCGATTGCCACTTTGTGTTTATTGAAAATTTTCAAAGTCTATCTTCCTCATTTGAAGTCGAATTTCAACATTTCTTATGAATTTGAATGAGTTCGCATCTAACTTTATCAGATATCGTCGACTAACATCCATTGAAGCTTATTGAAGTCGATTGCCACTTTGTGTTGATTGAAAATTTTCAAAGTCTATCTTCCTCATTTGAAGTCGAATTTCAACATTTCTTATATATTTAAATGAGTTCGCATCTAACTTTATCAGATATCGTCGATTAACATCCATTGAATCCCATTGAAGTCGATTGTCACTTTGTGTTTATTGAAAATTTTCAAAGTCTATCTTCCTCATTTGAAGTCGAATTTCAACATTTCTCATATATTTAAATGAGTTCGCATCTAACTTTATCAGATATCGTCGATTAACATCCATTGAAGCCCATTGAAGTCGATTGCCTCTTTGGGTTGATTGAAAATTTTCAAAGTCTATCTTCCTCATTTGAAGTCGATTTTCAACATTTCTTATATATTTGAATGAGTTTGTATCTGACTTTGTCAGATATTGTCGATTTACATTCATTGAAGCCCATTGAAGTCGATTCTCACTTTGTGTTGATTGAAAATTTTCAAAGTATATCTTCCTCATTTGAAGTCGAATTTCAACATTTCTTATATATTTGAATGAGTTTGTATCTGACTTTGTCAGATATCGTCGATTAACATCCATTGAAGCCCATTGAAGTCGATTGTCACTTTGTGTTTATTGAAAATTTTCAAAGTCTATCTTCCTCATTTGAAGTCGAATTTCAGCATTTCTTATATATTTGAGTGAGTTTGCATCTAACTTTGTCAGATATCGTCGATTTACATTCATTGAAGCCCATTGAAGTCGATTGCCACTTTGTGTTTATTGAAAATTTTCAAAGTCTATCTTCCTCATTTGAAGTCGAATTTCAACATTTCTTATATATTTGAATGAGTTTGTATCTGACTTTGTCAGATATCGTCGATTTACATTCATTGAAGCCCATTGAGGTCGATTCTCACTTTGTGTTGATTGAAAATTTTCAAAGTCTATCTTCCTCATTTGAAGTCGAATTTCAACATTTCTCATATATTCAAATGAGATCGCATCTAACTTCATCAGATATCGTCGATTAACATCCATTGAAGCTTATTGAAGTCGATTGCCACTTTGTGTTGATTGAAAATTTTCAAAGTCTATCTTCCTCATTTGAAGTCGAATTTCAACATTTCTTATATATTTGAGTGAGTTCGCATCTGACTTTGTCAGATATCGTCGATTAACATCCATTGAAGCCCATTGAAGTCGATTGCCACTTTGTGTTTATTGAAAATTTTCAAAGTCTATCTTCCTCATTTGAAGTCGAATTTCAACATTTCTTATGAATTTGAATGAGTTCGCATCTAACTTTATCAGATATCGTCGACTAACATCCATTGAAGCTTATTGAAGTCGATTGCCACTTTGTGTTGATTGAAAATTTTCAAAGTCTATCTTCCTCATTTGAAGTCGAATTTCAACATTTCTTATATATTTGAATGAGTTTGTATCTGACTTTGTCAGATATCGTCGATTTACATTCATTGAAGCTTATTGAAGTCGATTGCCACTTTGTGCTGATTGAAAATTTTCAAAGTCTATCTTCCTCATTCGAAGTCGAATTTCAACATTTTTTATATATTTGAATGAGTTTGTATCTGACTCTGTCAGATATCGTCGATTTACATTCATCGAAGCCCATTGAGGTCGATTTTCACTTTGTGTTGATTGAAAATTTTCAAAGTCTATCTTCCTCATTTGAAGTCGAATTTCAACATTTCTTATGAATTTGAATGAGTTCGCATCTAACTTTATCAGATATCGTCGATTAACATCCATTGAAGCTTATTGAAGTCGATTGCCACTTTGTGTTGATTGAAAATTTTCAAAGTCTATCTTCCTCATTTGAAGTCGAATTTCAACATTTCTTATATATTTAAATGAGTTCGCATCTACCTTTATCAGATATCGTCGATTTACATTCATCGAAGCCCATTGAGGTCGATTTTCACTTTGTGTTGATTGAAAATTTTCAAAGTCTATCTTCCTCATTTGAAGTCGAATTTCAACATTTTTTATATATTTGAATGAGTTTGTATCTGACTCTGTCAGATATCGTCGATTTACATTGATCGAAGCCCATTGAGGTCGATTTTCACTTTGTGTTGATTGAAAATTTTCAAAGTCTATCTTCCTCATTTGAAGTCGAATTTCAACATTTCTCATATATTCAAAGGAGTTCGCATCTAACTTTATCAGATATCGTCGATTAACATCCATCGAAGCTTATTGAAGTCGATTGCCACTTTGTGTTGATTAAAAATTTTCAAAGTCTATCTTCCTCATTTGAAGTCGAATTTCAACATTTCTTATATATTTGAGTGAGTTCGCATCTGACTTTATCAGATATCGTCGATTAACATCCATTGAAGCTTATTGAAGTCGATTGCCACTTTGTGTTTATTGAAAATTTTCAAAGTCTATCTTCCTCATTTGAAGTTGAATTTCAACATTTCTTATATATTTAAATGAGTTCGCATCTAACTTTATCAGATATCGTCGATTAACATCCATTGAAGCCCATTGAAGTCGATTGCCACTTTGGGTTGATTGAAAATTTTCAAAGTCTATCTTCCTCATTTGAAGTCGATTTTCAACATTTCTTATATATTTGAATGAGTTTGTATCTGACTTTGTCAGATATCGTCGATTTACATTCATTGAAGCCCATTGAAGTCGATTCTCACTTTGTGTTGATTGAAAATTTTCAAAGTCTATCTTCCTCATTTGAAGTCGAATTTCAACATTTCTCATATATTTAAATGAGTTCGCATCTAACTTCATCAGATATCGTCGATTAACATCCATTGAAGCCCATTGAAGTCGATTGTCACTTTGTGTTGATTGAAAATTTTCAAAGTCTATCTTCCTCATTTGAAGTCGAATTTCAACATTTCTTATATATTTGAATGAGTTTGTATCTGACTTTGTCAGATATCGTCGATATACATTCATTGAAGCTTATTAAAGTCGATTGCCACTTTGTGCTGATTGAAAATTTTCAAAGTCTGTCTTCCTCATTCGAAGTCGAATTTCAACATTTTTTATATATTTGAATGAGTTTGTATCTGACTCTGTCAGATATCGTCGATTTACATTCATCGAAGCCCATTGAGGTCGATTTTCACTTTGTGTTGATTGAAAATTTTCAAAGTCTATCTTCCTCATTTGAAGTCGAATTTCAACATTTCTTATGAATTTGAATGAGTTCGCATCTAACTTTATCAGATATCGTCGATTAACATCCATTGAAGCTTATTGAAGTCGATTGCCACTTTGTGTTGATTGAAAATTTTCAAAGTCTATCTTCCTCATTTGAAGTCGAATTTCAACATTTCTTATATATTTAAATGAGTTCGCATCTAACTTTATCAGATATCGTCGATTTACATTCATCGAAGCCCATTGAGGTCGATTTTCACTTTGTGTTGATTGAAAATTTTCAAAGTCTATCTTCCTCATTTGAAGTCGAATTTCAACATTTCTCATATATTCAAATAAGTTCGCATCTAACTTTATCAGATATCGTCGATTAACATCCATTGAAGCTTATTGAAGTCGATTGCCACTTTGTGTTGATTGAAAATTTTCAAAGTCTATCTTCCTCATTTGAAGTCGAATTTCAACATTTCTCATATATTTAAATGAGTTCGCATCTAACTTTATCAGATATCGTCGATTAACATCCATTGAAGCCCATTGAAGTCGATTGCCTCTTTGGGTTGATTGAAAATTTTCAAAGTCTATCTTCCTCATTTGAAGTCGAATTTCAACATTTCTCATATATTCAAATGAGTTCGCATCTATCTTTATCAGATATCGTCGATTAACATCCATTGAAGCTTATTGAAGTCGATTGCCACTTTGTGTTGATTGAAAATTTTCAAAGTCTATCTTCCTCATTTGAAGTCGAATTTCAACATTTCTTATATATTTGAGTGAGTTCGCATCTGACTTTGTCAGATATCGTCGATTAACATCCATTGAAGCCCATTGAAGTCGATTGCCACTTTGTGTTTATTGAAAATTTTCAAAGTCTATCTTCCTCATTTGAAGTCGAATTTCAACATTTCTTATATATTTGAATGAGTTTGTATCTGACTTTGTCAGATATCGTCGATTTACATTCATTGAAGCTTATTGAAGTCGATTGTCACTTTGTGTTGATTGAAAATTTTCAAAGTCTATCTTCCTCATTTGAAGTCGAATTTCAACATTTCTTATATATTTGAATGAGTTTGTATCTGACTTTGTCAGATATCGTCGATTTACATTCATTGAAGCTTATTGAAGTCGATTGCCACTTTGTGCTGATTGAAAATTTTCAAAGTCTATCTTCCTCATTTGAAGTCGAATTTCAACATTTCTCATATATTTAAATGAGTTCGCATCTAACTTTATCAGATATCGTCGATTAACATCCATTGAAGCCCATTGAAGTCGATTGCCTCTTTGGGTTGATTGAAAATTTTCAGAGTCTATCTTCCTCATTTGAAGTCGATTTTCAACATTTCTTATATATTTGAATGAGTTTGTATCTGACTTTGTCAGATATTGTCGATTTACATTCATTGAAGCCCATTGAAGTCGATTCTCACTTTGTGTTGATTGAAAATTTTCAAAGTATATCTTCCTCATTTGAAGTCGAATTTCAACATTTTTTATATATTTCAATGAGTTTGTATCTGACTTTGTCAGATATCGTCGATTTACATTCATTGAAGCCCATTGAAGTCGATTCTCACTTTGTGTTGATTGAAAATTTTCAAAGTCTATCTTCCTCATTTGAAGGCGAATTTCAACATTTCTCATATATTTAAATGAGTTCGCATCTAACTTTATCAGATATCGTCGATTAACATTCATTGAAGCCCATTGAAGTCGATTCTCACTTTGTGTTGATTGAAAATTTTCAAAGTCTATCTTTCTCATTTGAAGTCGAATTTCAACATTTCTCATATATTTAAATGAGTTCGCATCTAACTTTATCAGATATCGTCGATTAACATCCATTGAAGCCCATTGAAGTCGATTGTCACTTTGTGTTGATTGAAAATTTTCAAAGTCTATCTTCCTCATTTGAAGGCGAATTTCAACATTTCTCATATATTTAAATGAGTTCGCATCTAACTTTATCAGATATCGTCGATTAACATTCATTGAAGCCCATTGAAGTCGATTCTCACTTTGTGTTGATTGAAAATTTTCAAAGTCTATCTTTCTCATTTGAAGTCGAATTTCAACATTTCTCATATATTTAAATGAGTTCGCATCTAACTTTATCAGATATCGTCGATTAACATCCATTGAAGCCCATTGAAGTCGATTGTCACTTTGTGTTGATTGAAAATTTTCAAAGTCTATCTTCCTCATTTGAAGTCGAATTTCAATATTTCTTATATATTTAAATGAGTTCGCATCTAACTTTATCAGATATCGTCGATTAACATCCATTGAAGTCGATTGCCACTTTGTGTTGATTGAAAATTTTCAAAGTCTATCTTCCTCATTTGAAGTCGAATTTCAACATTTCTCATATATTTAAATGAGTTCGCATCTAACTTTATCAGATATCGTCGATTAACATCCATTGAAGCCCATTGAAGTCGATTGCCTCTTTGGGTTGATTGAAAATTTTCAAAGTCTATCTTCCTCATTTGAAGTCGAATTTCAACATTTCTCATATATTCAAATGAGTTCGCATCTATCTTTATCAGATATCGTCGATTAACATCCATTGAAGCTTATTGAAGTCGATTGCCACTTTGTGTTGATTGAAAATTTTCAAAGTCTATCTTCCTCATTTGAAGTCGAATTTCAACATTTCTTATATATTTGAGTGAGTTCGCATCTGACTTTGTCAGATATCGTCGATTAACATCCATTGAAGCCCATTGAAGTCGATTGCCACTTTGTGTTTATTGAAAATTTTCAAAGTCTATCTTCCTCATTTGAAGTCGAATTTCAACATTTCTTATATATTTGAATGAGTTTGTATCTGACTTTGTCAGATATCGTCGATTTACATTCATTGAAGCTTATTGAAGTCGATTGTCACTTTGTGTTGATTGAAAATTTTCAAAGTCTATCTTCCTCATTTGAAGTCGAATTTCAACATTTCTTATATATTTGAATGAGTTTGTATCTGACTTTGTCAGATATCGTCGATTTACATTCATTGAAGCTTATTGAAGTCGATTGCCACTTTGTGCTGATTGAAAATTTTCAAAGTCTATCTTCCTCATTTGAAGTCGAATTTCAACATTTCTCATATATTTAAATGAGTTCGCATCTAACTTTATCAGATATCGTCGATTAACATCCATTGAAGCCCATTGAAGTCGATTGCCTCTTTGGGTTGATTGAAAATTTTCAGAGTCTATCTTCCTCATTTGAAGTCGATTTTCAACATTTCTTATATATTTGAATGAGTTTGTATCTGACTTTGTCAGATATTGTCGATTTACATTCATTGAAGCCCATTGAAGTCGATTCTCACTTTGTGTTGATTGAAAATTTTCAAAGTATATCTTCCTCATTTGAAGTCGAATTTCAACATTTTTTATATATTTCAATGAGTTTGTATCTGACTTTGTCAGATATCGTCGATTTACATTCATTGAAGCCCATTGAAGTCGATTCTCACTTTGTGTTGATTGAAAATTTTCAAAGTCTATCTTCCTCATTTGAAGGCGAATTTCAACATTTCTCATATATTTAAATGAGTTCGCATCTAACTTTATCAGATATCGTCGATTAACATTCATTGAAGCCCATTGAAGTCGATTCTCACTTTGTGTTGATTGAAAATTTTCAAAGTCTATCTTTCTCATTTGAAGTCGAATTTCAACATTTCTCATATATTTAAATGAGTTCGCATCTAACTTTATCAGATATCGTCGATTAACATCCATTGAAGCCCATTGAAGTCGATTGTCACTTTGTGTTGATTGAAAATTTTCAAAGTCTATCTTCCCCATTTGAAGGCGAATTTCAACATTTCTCATATATTTAAATGAGTTCGCATCTAACTTTATCAGATATCGTCGATTAACATTCATTGAAGCCCATTGAAGTCGATTCTCACTTTGTGTTGATTGAAAATTTTCAAAGTCTATCTTTCTCATTTGAAGTCGAATTTCAACATTTCTCATATATTTAAATGAGTTCGCATCTAACTTTATCAGATATCGTCGATTAACATCCATTGAAGCCCATTGAAGTCGATTGTCACTTTGTGTTGATTGAAAATTTTCAAAGTCTATCTTCCTCATTTGAAGTCGAATTTCAATATTTCTTATATATTTAAATGAGTTCGCATCTAACTTTATCAGATATCGTCGATTAACATCCATTGAAGTCGATTGTCACTTTGTATTTATTGAAAATTTTCAAAGTCTATCTTCCTCATTTGAAGTCGAATTTCAACATTTCTTATATATTTGAGTGAGTTCGCATCTGACTTTGTCAGATATCGTCGATTAACATCCATTGAAGCTTATTGAAGTCGATTGCCACTTTGTGCTGATTGAAAATTTTCAAAGTCTATCTTCCTCATTTGAAGTCGAATTTCAACATTTCTTATATATTTGAGTGAGTTTGCATCTAACTTTGTCAGATATCGTCGATTCACATTCATTGAAGCCCATTGAAGTCGATTGCCACTTTGTGTTTATTAAAAATTTTCAAAGTCTATCTTCCTCATTTGAAGTCGAATTTCAACATTTCTCATATATTCAAATGAGATCGCATCTAACTTTATCAAATATCGTCGATTAACATCCATTGAAGCTTATTGAAGTCGATTGCCACTTTGTGTTGATTGAAAATTTTCAAAGTCTATCTTCCTCATTTGAAGTCGAATTTCAACATTTCTCATATATTTGAGTGAGTTCGCATCTGACTTTGTCAGATATCGTCGATTAACATCCATTGAAGCCCATTGAAGTCGATTGCCACTTTGTGTTTATTGAAAATTTTCAAAGTCTATCTTCCTCATTTGAAGTCGAATTTCAACATTTCTCATATATTTGAATGAGTTCGCATCTAACTTTATCAGATATCGTCGATTAACATCCATTGAAGCCCATTGAAGTCGATTGTCACTTTGTGTTTATTGAAAATTTTCAAAGTCTATCTTCCTCATTTGAAGTCGAATTTCAACATTTCTTATGAATTTGAATGAGTTTGCATCTAACTTTGTCAGATATCGTCGATTAACATCCATTGAAGCTTATTGAAGTCGATTGCCACTTTGTGCTGATTGAAAATTTTCAAAGTCTATCTTCCTCATTTGAAGTCGAATTTCAACATTTTTTATATATTTGAATGAGTTTGTATCTGACTCTGTCAGATATCGTCGATTTACATTCATCGAAGCCCATTGAGGTCGATTTTCACTTTGTGTTGATTGAAAATTTTCAAAGTCTATCTTCCTCATTTGAAGTCGAATTTCAACATTTCTCATATATTCAAATGAGTTCGCATCTAACTTTATCAGATATCGTCGATTAACATCCATTGAAGCTTATTGAAGTCGATTGCCACTTTGTGTTGATTGAAAATTTTCAAAGTCTATCTTCCTCATTTGAAGTCGAATTTCAACATTTCTCATATATTCAAATGAGTTCGCATCTAACTTTATCAGATATCGTCGATTAACATCCATTGAAGCTTATTGAAGTCGATTGCCACTTTGTGTTGATTGAAAATTTTCAAAGTCTATCTTCCTCATTTGAAGTCGAATTTCAACATTTCTTATATATTTAAATGAGTTCGCATCTAACTTTATCAGATATCGTCGATTAACATCCATTGAATCCCATTGAAGTCGATTGTCACTTTGTGTTTATTGAAAATTTTCAAAGTCTATCTTCCTCATTTGAAGTCGAATTTCAACATTTCTCATATATTTAAATGAGTTCGCATCTAACTTTATCAGATATCGTCGATTAACATCCATTGAAGCCCATTGAAGTCGATTGCCTCTTTGGGTTGATTGAAAATTTTCAAAGTCTATCTTCCTCATTTGAAGTCGAATTTCAACATTTCTCATATATTTAGATGAGTTCGCATCTAACTTTATCAGATATCGTCGATTAACATCCATTGAAGCCCATTGAAGTCGATTGCCTCTTTGGGTTGATTGAAAATTTTCAAAGTCTATCTTCCTCATTTGAAGTCGATTTTCAACATTTCTTATATATTTGAATAAGTTTGTATCTGACTTTGTCAGATATTGTCGATTTACATTCATTGAAGCCCATTGAAGTCGATTCTCACTTTGTGTTGATTGAAAATTTTCAAAGTATATCTTCCTCATTTGAAGTCGAATTTCAACATTTCTTATATATTTGAATGAGTTTGTATCTGACTTTGTCAGATATCGTCGATTTACATTCATTGAAGCCCATTGAAGTCGATTCTCACTTTGTGTTGATTGAAAATTTTCAAAGTCTATCTTCCTCATTTGAAGTCGAATTTCAACATTTCTCATATATTTAAATGAGTTTGCATCTAACTTTATCAGATATCGTCGATTAACATTCATTGAAGCCCATTGAAGTCGATTCTCACTTTGTGTTGATTGAAAATTTTCAAAGTCTATCTTCCTCATTTGAAGTCGAATTTCAACATTTCTCATATATTTAAATGAGTTCGCATCTAACTTCATCAGATATCGTCGATTAACATCCATTGAAGCCCATTGAAGTCGATTCTCACTTTGTGTTGATTGAAAATTTTCAAAGTCTATCTTCCTCATTTGAAGTCGAATTTCAACATTTCTTATATATTTAAATGAGTTCGCATCTAACTTTATCAGATATCGTCGATTAACATCTATTGAAGTCGATTGTCACTTTGTGTTTATTGAAAATTTTCAAAGTCTATCTTCCTCATTTGAAGTCGAATTTCAACATTTCTTATATATTTGAGTGAGTTCGCATCTGACTTTGTCAGATATCGTCGATTAACATCCATTGAAGCTTATTGAAGTCGATTGCCACTTTGTGCTGATTGAAAATTTTCAAAGTCTATCTTCCTAATTTGCAGTCGAATTTCAACATTTCTTATATATTTGAATGAGTTTGTATCTGACTTTGTCAGATATCGTCGATTTACATTCATTGAAGCCCATTGAGGTCGATTCTCACTTTGTGTTGATTGAAAATTTTCAAAGTCTATCTTCCTCATTTGGAGTCGAATTTCAACATTTCTCATATATTCAAATGAGATCGCATCTAACTTTATCAGATATCGTCGATTAACATCCATTGAAGCCCATTGAAGTCGATTGTCACTTTGTGTTTATTGAAAATTTTCAAAGTCTATCTTCCTCATTTGAAGTCGAATTTCAACATTTCTTATATATTTCAGTGAGTTTGCATCTAACTTTGTCAGATATCGTCGATTCACATTCATTGAAGCCCATTGAAGTCGATTGCCACTTTCTGTTTATTAAAAATTTTCAAAGTCTATCTTCCTCATTTGAAGTCGAATTTCAACATTTCTTATATATTTGAGTGAGTTCGCATCTGACTTTGTCAGATATCGTCGATTAACATCCATTGAAGCCTATTGAAGTCGATTGCCACTTTGTGTTTATTGAAAATTTTCAAAGTCTATCTTCCTCATTTGAAGTCGAATTTCAACATTTCTTATGAATTTGAATGAGTTCGCATCTAACTTTTTCAGATATCGTCGATTAACATCCAGTGAAGCTTATTGAAGTCGATTGCCACTTTGTGCTGATTGAAAATTTTCAAAGTCTATCTTCCTCATTTGAAGTCGAATTTCAACATTTCTTATATATTTGAATGAGTTTGTATCTGACTCTGTCAGATATCGTCGATTTACATTCATTGAAGCCCATTGAGGTCGATTGTCAATTTGTGTTGATTGAAAATTTTCAAAGTCTATCTTCCTCATTTGAAGTCGAATTTCAACATTTCTTATATATTTGAATGAGTTTGTATCTGACTCTGTCAGATATCGTCGATTTACATTCATTGAAGCCCATTGAGGTCGATTGTCAATTTGTGTTTATTGAAAATTTTCAAAGTCTATCTTCCTCATTTGAAGTCGATTTTCAACATTTCTTATATATTTGAATGAGTTTGTATCTGACTTTGTCAGATATCGTCGATTTACATTCATTGAAGCCCATTGAGGTCGATTGTCACATTGTGTTTATTGAAAATTTTCAAAGTCTATCTTCCCCATTTGAATTCGAATTTCAACATTTCTTATATATTTGAATGAGTTTGTATCTGACTTTGTCAGATATCGTCGATTTACATTCATTGAAGCCCATTGAAGTCGATTGCCACTTTGTGCTGATTGAAAATTTTCAAAGTCTATCTTCCTCATTTGAAGTCGAATTTCAACATTTCTTATATATTTGAATGAGTTCGCATCTAACTTTATCAGATATCGTCGATTTACATTCATTGAAGCCCATTGAAGTCGATTCTCACTTTGTGTTGATTGAAAATTTTCAAAGTCTATCTTCCTCATTTGAAGTCGAATTTCAACATTTTTTATATATTTGAATGAGTTTGTATCTGACTCTGTCAGATATCGTCGATTTACATTCATCGAAGCCCATTGAGGTCGATTCTCACTTTGTGTTGATTGAAAATTTTCAAAGTCTATCTTCCTCATTTGAAGTAGAATTTCAACATTTCTCATATATTCAAATGAGTTCGCATCTAACTTTATCAGATATCGTCGATTAACATCCATTGAAGCTTATTGAAGTCGATTGCCACTTTGTGTTGATTGAAAATTTTCAAAGTCTATCTTCCTCATTTGAAGTCGAATTTCAACATTTCTTATATATTTGAGTGAGTTCGCATCTAACTTTATCAGATATCGTCGATTAACATCCATTGAAGCCCATTGAAGTCGATTGTCACTTTGTGTTTATTGAAAATTTTCAAAGTCTATCTTCCTCATTTGAAGTCGAATTTCAACATTTCTTATATATTTGAGTGAGTTTGCATCTAACTTTGTCAGATATCGTCGATTTACATTCATTGAAGCCCCTTTGAAGTCGATTGCCACTTTGTGTTTATTGAAAATTTTCAAAGTCTATCTTCCTCATTTGAAGTCGAATTTCAACATTTCTTATATATTTGAGTGAGTTCGCATCTGACTTTGTCAGATATCGTCGATTAACATCCATTGAAGCCCATTGAAGTCGATTGCCACTTTGTGCTGATTGAAAATTTTCAAAGTCTATCTTCCTCATTTGAAGTCGACTTTCAACATTTCTCATGAATTTGAATGAGTTCGCATCTAACTTTATCAGATATCGTCGATTAACATCCATTGAAGCTTATTGAAGTCGATTGCCACTTTGTGCTGATTGAAAATTTTCAAAGTCTATCTTCCTCATTTCAAGTCGAATTTCAACATTTCTTTTATATTTGAGTGAGGTCGCATCTGACTTTTTCAGATATCGTCGATTAACATCCATTGAAGCCCATTGAAGTCGATTGCCACTTTGTGTTTATTGAAAATTTTCAAAGTCTATCTTCCTCATTTGAAGTCGAATTTCAACATTTCTTATATATTTAAATGAGTTCGCATCTAACTTTATCAGATATCGTCGATTAACATCCATTGAAGCCCATTGAAGTCGATTGTCACTTTGTGTTTATTGAAAATTTTCAAAGTATATCTTCCTCATTTGAAGTCTAATTTCAACATTTCTTATATATTTAAATGAGTTCGCATCTAACTTTATCAGATATCGTCGATTAACATCCATTGAAGCCCATTGAAGTCGATTGTCACTTTGTGTTTATTGAAAATTTTCAAAGTCTATCTTCCTCATTTGAAGTCGAATTTCAACATTTCTCATATATTCAAATGAGTTCGCATCTAACTTTATCAGATATCGTCGATTAATATCCATTGAAGGTTATTGAAGTCGATTGCCACTTTGTGTTGATTGAAAATTTTCAAAGTCTATCTTCCTCATTTGAAGTCGAATTTCAACATTTCTTATATATTTGAGTGAGTTCGCATCTGACTTTTTCAGATATCGTCGATTAACATCCATTGAAGCCCATTGAAGTCGATTGCCACTTTGTGTTTATTGAAAATTTTCAAAGTCTATCTTCCTCATTTGAAGTCGAATTTCAACATTTCTTATATATTTAAATGAGTTCGCATCTAACTTTATCAGATATCGTCGATTAACATCCATTGAAGCCCATTGAAGTCGATTGTCACTTTGTGTTTATTGAAAATTTTCAAAGTATATCTTCCTCATTTGAAGTCTAACTTCAACATTTCTTATATATTTAAATGAGTTCGCATCTAACTTTATCAGATATCGTCGATTAACATCCATTGAAGCTTACTGAAGTCGATTGCCACTCTGTCAGATATCGTCGATTTACATTCATTGAAGCCCATTGAGGTCGATTGTCACATTGTGTTTATTGAAAATTTTCAAAGTCTATCTTCCCCATTTGAATTCGAATTTCAACATTTCTTATATATTTGAATGAGTTTGTATCTGACTTTGTCAGATATCGTCGATTTACATTCATTGAAGCCCATTGAAGTCGATTATCACTTTGTGTTGATTGAAAATTTTCAAAGTCTATCTTCCTCATTTGAAGTCGATTTTCAACATTTCTTATATATTTGAATGAGTTTGTATCTGAGTTTGTCAGATATCGTCGATTTACATTCATTGAAGCCCATTGAAGTCGATTCTCACTTTGTGTTGATTGAAAATTTTCAAAGTATATCTTCCTCATTTGAAGTCGAATTTCAACATTTCTCATATATTTAAATGAGTTCGCATCTAACTTTATCAGATATCGTCGATTAACATCCATTGAAGCCCATTGAAGTCGATTGTCACTTTGTGTTTATTGAAAATTTTCAAAGTCTATGTTCCTCATTTGAAGTCGAATTTCAACATTTCTTATATATTTGAATGAGTTCGCATCTAACTTTATCAGATATCGTCGATTAACATCCATTGAAGCCCTTTGAAGTCGATTGTCACTTTGTGTTTATTGAAAATTTTCAAAGTCTATCTTCCTCATTTGAAGTCGAATTTCAACATTTCTTATATATTTGAGTGAGTTCGCATCTGACTTTGTCAGATATCGTCGATTAACATCCATTGAAGCCCATTGAAGTCGATTGCCACTTTGGGTTGATTGAAAATTTTCAAAGTCTATCTTCCTCATTTGAAGTCGAATTTCAACATTTCTTATATATTTGAATGAGTTTGTATCTGACTCTGTCAGATATCGTCGATTTACATTCATTGAAGCCCATTGAGGTCGATTGTCAATTTGTGTTGATTGAAAATTTTCAAAGTCTATCTTCCTCATTTGAAGTCGAATTTCAACATTTCTTATATATTTGAATGAGTTTGTATCTGACTCTGTCAGATATCGTCGATTTACATTCATTGAAGCCCATTGAGGTCGATTGTCAATTTGTGTTTATTGAAAATTTTCAAAGTCTATCTTCCTCATTTGAAGTCGATTTTCAACATTTCTTATATATTTGAATGAGTTTGTATCTGACTTTGTCAGATATCGTCGATTTACATTCATTGAAGCCCATTGAGGTCGATTGTCACATTGTGTTTATTGAAAATTTTCAAAGTCTATCTTCCCCATTTGAATTCGAATTTCAACATTTCTTATATATTTGAATGAGTTTGTATCTGACTTTGTCAGATATCGTCGATTTACATTCATTGAAGCCCATTGAAGTCGATTGCCACTTTGTGCTGATTGAAAATTTTCAAAGTCTATCTTCCTCATTTGAAGTCGAATTTCAACATTTCTTATATATTTGAATGAGTTCGCATCTAACTTTATCAGATATCGTCGATTTACATTCATTGAAGCCCATTGAAGTCGATTCTCACTTTGTGTTGATTGAAAATTTTCAAAGTCTATCTTCCTCATTTGAAGTCGAATTTCAACATTTTTTATATATTTGAATGAGTTTGTATCTGACTCTGTCAGATATCGTCGATTTACATTCATCGAAGCCCATTGAGGTCGATTCTCACTTTGTGTTGATTGAAAATTTTCAAAGTCTATCTTCCTCATTTGAAGTAGAATTTCAACATTTCTCATATATTCAAATGAGTTCGCATCTAACTTTATCAGATATCGTCGATTAACATCCATTGAAGCTTATTGAAGTCGATTGCCACTTTGTGTTGATTGAAAATTTTCAAAGTCTATCTTCCTCATTTGAAGTCGAATTTCAACATTTCTTATATATTTGAGTGAGTTCGCATCTAACTTTATCAGATATCGTCGATTAACATCCATTGAAGCCCATTGAAGTCGATTGTCACTTTGTGTTTATTGAAAATTTTCAAAGTCTATCTTCCTCATTTGAAGTCGAATTTCAACATTTCTTATATATTTGAGTGAGTTTGCATCTAACTTTGTCAGATATCGTCGATTTACATTCATTGAAGCCCCTTTGAAGTCGATTGCCACTTTGTGTTTATTGAAAATTTTCAAAGTCTATCTTCCTCATTTGAAGTCGAATTTCAACATTTCTTATATATTTGAGTGAGTTCGCATCTGACTTTGTCAGATATCGTCGATTAACATCCATTGAAGCCCATTGAAGTCGATTGCCACTTTGTGCTGATTGAAAATTTTCAAAGTCTATCTTCCTCATTTGAAGTCGACTTTCAACATTTCTCATGAATTTGAATGAGTTCGCATCTAACTTTATCAGATATCGTCGATTAACATCCATTGAAGCTTATTGAAGTCGATTGCCACTTTGTGCTGATTGAAAATTTTCAAAGTCTATCTTCCTCATTTCAAGTCGAATTTCAACATTTCTTTTATATTTGAGTGAGGTCGCATCTGACTTTTTCAGATATCGTCGATTAACATCCATTGAAGCCCATTGAAGTCGATTGCCACTTTGTGTTTATTGAAAATTTTCAAAGTCTATCTTCCTCATTTGAAGTCGAATTTCAACATTTCTTATATATTTAAATGAGTTCGCATCTAACTTTATCAGATATCGTCGATTAACATCCATTGAAGCCCATTGAAGTCGATTGTCACTTTGTGTTTATTGAAAATTTTCAAAGTATATCTTCCTCATTTGAAGTCTAATTTCAACATTTCTTATATATTTAAATGAGTTCGCATCTAACTTTATCAGATATCGTCGATTAACATCCATTGAAGCCCATTGAAGTCGATTGTCACTTTGTGTTTATTGAAAATTTTCAAAGTCTATCTTCCTCATTTGAAGTCGAATTTCAACATTTCTCATATATTCAAATGAGTTCGCATCTAACTTTATCAGATATCGTCGATTAATATCCATTGAAGGTTATTGAAGTCGATTGCCACTTTGTGTTGATTGAAAATTTTCAAAGTCTATCTTCCTCATTTGAAGTCGAATTTCAACATTTCTTATATATTTGAGTGAGTTCGCATCTGACTTTTTCAGATATCGTCGATTAACATCCATTGAAGCCCATTGAAGTCGATTGCCACTTTGTGTTTATTGAAAATTTTCAAAGTCTATCTTCCTCATTTGAAGTCGAATTTCAACATTTCTTATATATTTAAATGAGTTCGCATCTAACTTTATCAGATATCGTCGATTAACATCCATTGAAGCCCATTGAAGTCGATTGTCACTTTGTGTTTATTGAAAATTTTCAAAGTATATCTTCCTCATTTGAAGTCTAACTTCAACATTTCTTATATATTTAAATGAGTTCGCATCTAACTTTATCAGATATCGTCGATTAACATCCATTGAAGCTTACTGAAGTCGATTGCCACTTTGTGCTGATTGAAAATTTTCAAAGTCTATCTACCTCATTTGAAGTCGAATTTCAACATTTCTCATATATTTAAATGAGTTCGCATCTAACTTTATCAGATATCGTCGATTAACATCCATTGAAGCCCATTGAAGTCGATTGTCACTTTGTGTTGATTGAAAATTTTCAAAGTCTATCTTCCTCATTTGAAGTCGAATTTCAACATTTCTTATATATTTGAATGAGTTTGCATCTAACTTTGTCAGATATCGTCGATTTACATCCATTGAAACTCATTGAAGTCGATTGTCACTTTGTGTTGATTGAAAATTTTCAAAGTCTATCTTCCTCATTTGAAGTCGAATTTCAACATTTCTTATATATTTGAATGAGTTTGTATCTGACTTTGTCAGATATCGTCGATTTACATTCATTGAAGCCCATTGAGGTCGATTGTCAATTTGTGTTTATTGAAAATTTTCAAAGTCTATCTTTCCCATTTGAAGTCGAATTTCAACATTTCTGATATATTTGAATGAGTGTGTATCTGACTCTGTCAGATATCGTCGATTTACATTCATTGAAGCCCATTGAGGTCGATTGTCACATTGTGTTTATTGAAAATTTTCAAAGTCTATCTTCCCCATTTGAATTCGAATTTCAACATTTCTTATATATTTGAATGAGTTTGTATCTGACTTTGTCAGATATCGTCGATTTACATTCATTGAAGCCCATTGAAGTCGATTATCACTTTGTGTTGATTGAAAATTTTCAAAGTCTATCTTACTCATTTGAAGTCGAATTTCAACATTTCTCATATATTTAAATGAGTTCGCATCTAACTTTATCAGATATCGTCGATTAACATCCATTGAAGCCCATTGAAGTCGATTGCCACTTTGGTTTCATTGAAAATTTTCAAAGTCTATCTTCCTCATTTGAAGTCGATTTTCAACATTTCTTATATATTTGAATGAGTTTGTATCTGAGTTTGTCAGATATCGTCGATTTACATTCATTGAAGCCCATTGAAGTCGATTCTCACTTTGTGTTGATTGAAAATTTTCAAAGTCTATCTCCCTCATTTGAAGTCGAATTTCAACATTTTTTATATATTTGAATGAGTTTGTATCTGACTCTGTCAGATATCGTCGATTTACATTCATCGAAGCCCATTGAGGTCGATTCTCACTTTGTGTTGATTGAAAATTTTCAAAGTCTATGTTCCTCATTTGAAGTCGAATTTCAACATTTCTTATATATTTAAATGAGTTCGCATCTAACTTTATCAGATATCGTCGATTAACATCCATTGAAGCCCTTTGAAGTCGATTGTCACTTTGTGTTTATTGAAAATTTTCAAAGTCTATCTTCCTCATTTGAAGTCGAATTTCAACATTTCTTATATATTTGAGTGAGTTCGCATCTGACTTTGTCAGATATCGTCGATTAACATCCATTGAAGCCCATTGAAGTCGATTGCCACTTTGGGTTGATTGAAAATTTTCAAAGTCTATCTTCCTCGTTTGAAGTCGATTTTCAACATTTCTCATATATTTGAATGAGTTTGTATCTGACTTTGTCAGATATCGTCGATTTACATCCATTGAAGCTTATTGAAGTCGATTGCCACTTTGTGCTGATTGAAAATTTTCAAAGTCTATCTTCCTCATTTGAAGTCGAATTTCAACATTTCTTATGAATTTGAATGAGTTCGCATCTAACTTTATCAGATATCGTCGATTAACATCCATTGAAGCTTATTGAAGTCGATTGCCACTTTGTGCTGATTGAAAATTTTCAAAGTCTATCTTCCTCATTTGAAGTCGAATTTCAACATTTCTTATATATTTGAGTGAGTTCGCATCTGACTTTTTCAGATATCTTCGATTAACATCCATTGAAGCTTATTGAAGTCGATTGCCACTTTGTGCTGATTGAAAATTTTCAAAGTCTATCTTCCTCATTTGAAGTCGAATTTCAACATTTCTTATATATTTGAATGAGTTTGTATCTGACTCTGTCAGATATCGTCGATTTACATTCATCGAAGCCCATTGAGGTCGATTCTCACTTTGTGTTGATTGAAAATTTTCAAAGTCTATCTTCCTCATTTGAAGTCGAATTTCAACATTTCTCATATATTCAAATGAGTTCGCATCTAACTTTATCAGATATCGTCGATTAACATCCATTGAAGCTTATTGAAGTCGATTGCCACTTTGTGTTGATTGAAAATTTTCAAAGTCTATCCTCCTCATTTGAAGTCGAATTTCAACATTTCTTATATATTCGAGTGAGTTCGCATCTAACTTTATCAGATATCGTCGATTAACATCCATTGAAGCCCATTGAAGTCGATTGTCACTTTGTGTTTACTGAAAATTTTCAAAGTCTATCTTCCTCATTTGAAGTCGAATTTCAACATTTCTCATATATTTAAATGAGTTCGCATCTAACTTTATCAGATATCGTCGATTAACATCCATTGAAGCCCATTGAAGTCGATTGCCACTTTGGGTTGATTGAAAATTTTCAAAGTCTATCTTCCTCATTTGAAGTCGATTTTCAACATTTCTTATATATTTGAATGAGTTTGTATCTGACTTTGTCAGATATCGTCGATTTACATTCATTGAAGCCCATTGAAGTCGATTGTCACTTTGTGTTGATTGAAAATTTTCAAAGTCTATCTTCCTCGTTTGAAGTCGATTTTCAACATTTCTCATATAATTGAATGAGTTTGCATCTAACTTTGTCAGATATCGTCGATTTACATCCATTGAAGCTCATTGAAGTCGATTGTCACTTTGTGTTGATTGAAAATTTTCAAAGTCTATCTTCCTCATTTGAAGTCGAATTTCAACATTTCTTATATATTTGAATGAGTTTGTATCTGACTCTGTCAGATATCGTCGATTTACATTCATTGAAGCCCATTGAGGTCGATTGTCAATTTGTGTTCATTGAAAATTTTCAAAGTCTATCTTTCCCATTTGATGTCGAATTTCAACATTTCTTATATATTTGAATGAGTTCGCATCTGACTTTGTCAGATATCGTCGATTAACATCCATTCAAGCCCATTGAAGTCGATTGTCACTTTGTGTTTATTGAAAATTTTCAAAGTCTATCTTCCTCATTTGAAGTCGAATTTCAACATTTCTCATATATTTAAATGAGTTCGCATCTAACTTTATCAGATATCGTCGATTAACATCCATTGAAGCCCATTGAAGTCGATTGCCACTTTGTGCTGATTGAAAATTTTCAAAGTCTATCTTCCTCATTTGAAGTCGAATTTCAACATTTCTTATGAATTTGAATGAGTTCGCATCTAACTTTATCAGATATCGTCGATTAACATCCATTGAAGCTTATTGAGGTCGATTGTCAATTTGTGTTCATTGAAAATTTTCAAAGTCTATCTTTCCCATTTGATGTCGAATTTCAACATTTCTTATATATTTGAATGAGTTCGCATCTGACTTTGTCAGATATCGTCGATTTACATTCATTGAAGCCCATTGAAGTCGATTGTCACTTTGTGTTTATTGAAAATTTTCAAAGTCTATCTTCCTCATTTGAAGTCGAATTTCAACATTTCTCATATATTTAAATGAGTTCGCATCTAACTTTATCAGATATCGTCGATTAACATCCATTGAAGCCCATTGAAGTCGATTGCCACTTTGTGTTGATTGAAAATTTTCAAAGTCTATGTTCCTCATTTGAAGTCGAATTTCAACATTTCTTATATATTTAAATGAGTTCGCATCTAACTTTATCAGATATCGTCGATTAACATCCATTGAAGCCCTTTGAAGTCGATTGTCACTTTGTGTTTATTGAAAATTTTCAAAGTCTATCTTCCTCATTTGAAGTCGAATTTCAACATTTCTTATATATTTGAGTGAGTTCGCATCTGACTTTGTCAGATATCGTCGATTAACATCCATTGAAGCCCATTGAAGTCGATTGCCACTTTGGGTTGATTGAAAATTTTCAAAGTCTATCTTCCTCGTTTGAAGTCGATTTTCAACATTTCTCATATATTTGAATGAGTTTGTATCTGACTTTGTCAGATATCGTCGATTTACATCCATTGAAGCTTATTGAAGTCGATTGCCACTTTGTGCTGATTGAAAATTTTCAAAGTCTATCTTCCTCATTTGAAGTCGAATTTCAACATTTCTTATGAATTTGAATGAGTTCGCATCTAACTTTATCAGATATCGTCGATTAACATCCATTGAAGCTTATTGAAGTCGATTGCCACTTTGTGCTGATTGAAAATTTTCAAAGTCTATCTTCCTCATTTGAAGTCGAATTTCAACATTTCTTATATATTTGAGTGAGTTCGCATCTAACTTTATCAGATATCGTCGATTAACATCCATTGAAGCTTATTGAAGTCGATTGCCACTTTGTGCTGATTGAAAATTTTCAAAGTCTATCTTCCTCATTTGAAGTCGAATTTCAACATTTCTTATATATTTGAGTGAGTTCGCATCTGACTTTTTCAGATATCTTCGATTAACATCCATTGAAGCTTATTGAAGTCGATTGCCACTTTGTGCTGATTGAAAATTTTCAAAGTCTATCTTCCTCATTTGAAGTCGAATTTCAACATTTCTTATATATTTGAATGAGTTTGTATCTGACTCTGTCAGATATCGTCGATTTACATTCATCGAAGCCCATTGAGGTCGATTCTCACTTTGTGTTGATTGAAAATTTTCAAAGTCTATCCTCCTCATTTGAAGTCGAATTTCAACATTTCTTATATATTTGAGTGAGTTCGCATCTAACTTTATCAGATATCGTCGATTAACATCCATTGAAGCCCATTGAAGTCGATTGTCACTTTGTGTTTACTGAAAATTTTCAAAGTCTATCTTCCTCATTTGAAGTCGAATTTCAACATTTCTCATATATTTAAATGAGTTCGCATCTAACTTTATCAGATATCGTCGATTAACATCCATTGAAGCCCATTGAAGTCGATTGCCACTTTGGGTTGATTGAAAATTTTCAAAGTCTATCTTCCTCATTTGAAGTCGATTTTCAACATTTCTTATATATTTGAATGAGTTTGTATCTGACTTTGTCAGATATCGTCGATTTACATTCATTGAAGCCCATTGAAGTCGATTGTCACTTTGTGTTGATTGAAAATTTTCAAAGTCTATCTTCCTCGTTTGAAGTCGATTTTCAACATTTCTCATATAATTGAATGAGTTTGCATCTAACTTTGTCAGATATCGTCGATTTACATCCATTGAAGCTCATTGAAGTCGATTGTCACTTTGTGTTGATTGAAAATTTTCAAAGTCTATCTTCCTCATTTGAAGTCGAATTTCAACATTTCTTATATATTTGAATGAGTTTGTATCTGACTCTGTCAGATATCGTCGATTTACATTCATTGAAGCCCATTGAGGTCGATTGTCAATTTGTGTTCATTGAAAATTTTCAAAGTCTATCTTTCCCATTTGATGTCGAATTTCAACATTTCTTATATATTTGAATGAGTTCGCATCTGACTTTGTCAGATATCGTCGATTAACATCCATTCAAGCCCATTGAAGTCGATTGTCACTTTGTGTTTATTGAAAATTTTCAAAGTCTATCTTCCTCATTTGAAGTCGAATTTCAACATTTCTCATATATTTAAATGAGTTCGCATCTAACTTTATCAGATATCGTCGATTAACATCCATTGAAGCCCATTGAAGTCGATTGCCACTTTGTGCTGATTGAAAATTTTCAAAGTCTATCTTCCTCATTTGAAGTCGAATTTCAACATTTCTTATGAATTTGAATGAGTTCGCATCTAACTTTATCAGATATCGTCGATTAACATCCATTGAAGCTTATTGAAGTCGATTGCCACTTTGTGCTGATTGAAAATTTTCAAAGTCTATCTTCCTCATTTGAAGTCGAATTTCAACATTTCTTATATATTTGAGTGAGTTCGCATCTGACTTTTTCAGATATCTTCGATTAACATCCATTGAAGCTTATTGAAGTCGATTGCCACTTTGTGCTGATTGAAAATTTTCAAAGTCTATCTTCCTCATTTGAAGTCGAATTTCAACATTTCTTATATATTTGAATGAGTTTGTATCTGACTCTGTCAGATATCGTCGATTTACATTCATCGAAGCCCATTGAGGTCGATTCTCACTTTGTGTTGATTGAAAATTTTCAAAGTCTATCTTCCTCATTTGAAGTCGAATTTCAACATTTCTCATATATTCAAATGAGTTCACATCTAACTTTATCAGATATCGTCGATTAACATCCATTGAAGCTTATTGAAGTCGATTGCCACTTTGTGTTGATTGAAAATTTTCAAAGTCTATCCTCCTCATTTGAAGTCGAATTTCAACATTTCTCATATATTTAAATGAGTTCGCATCTAACTTTATCAGATATCGTCGATTAACATCCATTGAAGCCCATTGAAGTCGATTGCCACTTTGGGTTGATTGAAAATTTTCAAAGTCTATCTTCCTCATTTGAAGTCGATTTTCAACATTTCTTATATATTTGAATGAGTTTGTATCTGACTTTGTCAGATATCGTCGATTTACATTCATTGAAGCCCATTGAAGTCGATTGTCACTTTGTGTTGATTGAAAATTTTCAAAGTCTATCTTCCTCGTTTGAAGTCGATTTTCAACATTTCTCATATAATTGAATGAGTTTGCATCTAACTTTGTCAGATATCGTCGATTTACATCCATTGAAGCTCATTGAAGTCGATTGTCACTTTGTGTTGATTGAAAATTTTCAAAGTCTATCTTCCTCATTTGAAGTCGAATTTCAACATTTCTTATATATTTGAATGAGTTTGTATCTGACTCTGTCAGATATCGTCGATTTACATTCATTGAAGCCCATTGAGGTCGATTGTCAATTTGTGTTCATTGAAAATTTTCAAAGTCTATCTTTCCCATTTGATGTCGAATTTCAACATTTCTTATATATTTGAATGAGTTCGCATCTGACTTTGTCAGATATCGTCGATTAACATCCATTCAAGCCCATTGAAGTCGATTGCCACTTTGTGTTTATTGAAAATTTTCAAAGTCTATCTTCCTCATTTTAAGTCGAATTTCAACATCTCTTATATATTTGAATGAGTTTGTATCTGACTCTGTCAGATATCGTCGATTTACATTCATTGAAGCCCATTGAGGTCGATTGTCAATTTGTGTTTATTGAAAATTTTTAAAGTCTATCTTTCCCATTTGAAGTCGAATTTCAACATTTCTTATATATTTGAATGAGTGTGTATCTGACTCTGTCAGATATCGTCGATTCACATTCATTGAAGCCCATTGAGGTCGATTGTCACATTGTGTTTATTGAAAATTTTCAAAGCCTATCTTCCCCATTTGAATTCGAATTTCAACATTTCCTATATATTTGAATGAGTTTGTATCTAACTTTGTCAGATATCGTCGATTTACATTCATTGCAGCCCATTGAAGTCGATTATCACTTTGTGTTGATTGAAAATTTTCAAAGTCTATCTTCCTCATTTGAAGTCGAATTTCAACATTTCTCATATATTTAGATGAGTTCGCATCTAACTTTATCAGATATCGTCGATTAACATCCATTGAAGCCCATTGAAGTCGATTGTCACTTTGTGTTTATTGAAAATTTTCAAAGTCTATCTTCCTCATTTGAAGTCGAATTTCAACATTTCTCATATATTTAAATGAGTTCGCATCTAACTTTATCAGATATCGTCGATTAACATCCATTGAAGCCCATTGAAGTCGATTGCCACTTTGGGTTGATTGAAAATTTTCAAAGTCTATCTTCCTCATTTGAAGTCGAATTTCAACATTTCTCATATATTCAAATGAGTTCGCATCTAACTTTATCAGATATCGTCGATTAACATCCATTGAAGCTTATTGAAGTCGATTGCCACTTTGTGTTGATTGAAAATTTTCAAAGTCTATCCTCCTCATTTGAAGTCGAATTTCAACATTTCTTATATATTTGAGTGAGTTCGCATCTAACTTTATCAGATATCGTCGATTAACATCCATTGAAGCCCATTGAAGTCGATTGTCACTTTGTGTTTACTGAAAATTTTCAAAGTCTATCTTCCTCATTTGAAGTCGAATTTCAACATTTCTCATATATTTAAATGAGTTCGCATCTAACTTTATCAGATATCGTCGATTAACATCCATTGAAGCCCATTGAAGTCGATTGCCACTTTGGGTTGATTGAAAATTTTCAAAGTCTATCTTCCTCATTTGAAGTCGATTTTCAACATTTCTTATATATTTGAATGAGTTTGTATCTGACTTTGTCAGATATCGTCGATTTACATTCATTGAAGCCCATTGAAGTCGATTGTCACTTTGTGTTGATTGAAAATTTTCAAAGTCTATCTTCCTCGTTTGAAGTCGATTTTCAACATTTCTCATATAATTGAATGAGTTTGCATCTAACTTTGTCAGATATCGTCGATTTACATCCATTGAAGCTCATTGAAGTCGATTGTCACTTTGTGTTGATTGAAAATTTTCAAAGTCTATCTTCCTCATTTGAAGTCGAATTTCAACATTTCTTATATATTTGAATGAGTTTGTATCTGACTCTGTCAGATATCGTCGATTTACATTCATTGAAGCCCATTGAGGTCGATTGTCAATTTGTGTTCATTGAAAATTTTCAAAGTCTATCTTTCCCATTTGATGTCGAATTTCAACATTTCTTATATATTTGAATGAGTTCGCATCTGACTTTGTCAGATATCGTCGATTAACATCCATTCAAGCCCATTGAAGTCGATTGTCACTTTGTGTTTATTGAAAATTTTCAAAGTCTATCTTCCTCATTTGAAGTCGAATTTCAACATTTCTCATATATTTAAATGAGTTCGCATCTAACTTTATCAGATATCGTCGATTAACATCCATTGAAGCCCATTGAAGTCGATTGCCACTTTGTGCTGATTGAAAATTTTCAAAGTCTATCTTCCTCATTTGAAGTCGAATTTCAACATTTCTTATGAATTTGAATGAGTTCGCATCTAACTTTATCAGATATCGTCGATTAACATCCATTGAAGCTTATTGAAGTCGATTGCCACTTTGTGCTGATTGAAAATTTTCAAAGTCTATCTTCCTCATTTGAAGTCGAATTTCAACATTTCTTATATATTTGAGTGAGTTCGCATCTGACTTTTTCAGATATCTTCGATTAACATCCATTGAAGCTTATTGAAGTCGATTGCCACTTTGTGCTGATTGAAAATTTTCAAAGTCTATCTTCCTCATTTGAAGTCGAATTTCAACATTTCTTATATATTTGAATGAGTTTGTATCTGACTCTGTCAGATATCGTCGATTTACATTCATCGAAGCCCATTGAGGTCGATTCTCACTTTGTGTTGATTGAAAATTTTCAAAGTCTATCTTCCTCATTTGAAGTCGAATTTCAACATTTCTCATATATTCAAATGAGTTCACATCTAACTTTATCAGATATCGTCGATTAACATCCATTGAAGCTTATTGAAGTCGATTGCCACTTTGTGTTGATTGAAAATTTTCAAAGTCTATCCTCCTCATTTGAAGTCGAATTTCAACATTTCTTATATATTTGAGTGAGTTCGCATCTAACTTTATCAGATATCGTCGATTAACATCCATTGAAGCCCATTGAAGTCGATTGTCACTTTGTGTTTACTGAAAATTTTCAAAGTCTATCTTCCTCATTTGAAGTCGAATTTCAACATTTCTCATATATTTAAATGAGTTCGCATCTAACTTTATCAGATATCGTCGATTAACATCCATTGAAGCCCATTGAAGTCGATTGCCACTTTGGGTTGATTGAAAATTTTCAAAGTCTATCTTCCTCATTTGAAGTCGATTTTCAACATTTCTTATATATTTGAATGAGTTTGTATCTGACTTTGTCAGATATCGTCGATTTACATTCATTGAAGCCCATTGAAGTCGATTGTCACTTTGTGTTGATTGAAAATTTTCAAAGTCTATCTTCCTCGTTTGAAGTCGATTTTCAACATTTCTCATATAATTGAATGAGTTTGCATCTAACTTTGTCAGATATCGTCGATTTACATCCATTGAAGCTCATTGAAGTCGATTGTCACTTTGTGTTGATTGAAAATTTTCAAAGTCTATCTTCCTCATTTGAAGTCGAATTTCAACATTTCTTATATATTTGAATGAGTTTGTATCTGACTCTGTCAGATATCGTCGATTTACATTCATTGAAGCCCATTGAGGTCGATTGTCAATTTGTGTTCATTGAAAATTTTCAAAGTCTATCTTTCCCATTTGATGTCGAATTTCAACATTTCTTATATATTTGAATGAGTTCGCATCTGACTTTGTCAGATATCGTCGATTAACATCCATTCAAGCCCATTGAAGTCGATTGCCACTTTGTGTTTATTGAAAATTTTCAAAGTCTATCTTCCTCATTTTAAGTCGAATTTCAACATCTCTTATATATTTGAATGAGTTTGTATCTGACTCTGTCAGATATCGTCGATTTACATTCATTGAAGCCCATTGAGGTCGATTGTCAATTTGTGTTTATTGAAAATTTTTAAAGTCTATCTTTCCCATTTGAAGTCGAATTTCAACATTTCTTATATATTTGAATGAGTGTGTATCTGACTCTGTCAGATATCGTCGATTCACATTCATTGAAGCCCATTGAGGTCGATTGTCACATTGTGTTTATTGAAAATTTTCAAAGCCTATCTTCCCCATTTGAATTCGAATTTCAACATTTCCTATATATTTGAATGAGTTTGTATCTAACTTTGTCAGATATCGTCGATTTACATTCATTGCAGCCCATTGAAGTCGATTATCACTTTGTGTTGATTGAAAATTTTCAAAGTCTATCTTCCTCATTTGAAGTCGAATTTCAACATTTCTCATATATTTAGATGAGTTCGCATCTAACTTTATCAGATATCGTCGATTAACATCCATTGAAGCCCATTGAAGTCGATTGTCACTTTGTGTTTATTGAAAATTTTCAAAGTCTATCTTCCTCATTTGAAGTCGAATTTCAACATTTCTCATATATTTAAATGAGTTCGCATCTAACTTTATCAGATATCGTCGATTAACATCCATTGAAGCCCATTGAAGTCGATTGCCACTTTGGGTTGATTGAAAATTTTCAAAGTCTTTCTTCCTCATTTGAAGTCGATTTTCAACATTTCTTATATATTTGAATAAGTTTGTATCTGACTTTGTCAGATATCGTCGATTTACATTCATTGAAGCCCATTGAAGTCGATTGCCACTTTGTGTTTATTGAAAATTTTCAAAGTCTATCTTCCTCATTTGAAGTCGAATTTCAACATTTCTTATATATTTGAGTGAGTTCGCATCTGACTTTGTCAGATATCGTCGATTTACATTCATTGAAGCCCATTGAGGTCGATTGTCAATTTGTGTTTATTGAAAATTTTTAAAGTCTATCTTTCCCATTTGAAGTCGAATTTCAACATTTCTTATATATTTGAATGAGTGTGTATCTGACTCTGTCAGATATCGTCGATTCACATTCATTGAAGCCCATTGAGGTCGATTGTCACATTGTGTTTATTGAAAATTTTCAAAGCCTATCTTCCCCATTTGAATTCGAATTTCAACATTTCCTATATATTTGAATGAGTTTGTATCTGACTTTGTCAGATATCGTCGATTTACATTCATTGAAGCCCATTGAAGTCGATTATCACTTTGTGTTGATTGAAAATTTTCAAAGTCTATCTTACTCATTTGAAGTCGAATTTCAACATTTCTCATATATTTAAATGAGTTCGCATCTAACTTTATCAGATATCGTCGATTAACATCCATTGAAGCCCATTGAAGTCGATTGTCACTTTGTGTTTATTGAAAATTTTCAAAGTCTATCTTCCTCATTTGAAGTCGAATTTCAACATTTCTCATATATTTAAATGAGTTCGCATCTAACTTTATCAGATATCGTCGATTAACATCCATTGAAGCCCATTGAAGTCGATTGCCACTTTGGGTTGATTGAAAATTTTCAAAGTCTATCTTCCTCATTTGAAGTCGATTTTCAACATTTCTTATATATTTGAATGAGTTTGTATCTGACTTTGTCAGATATCGTCGATTTACATTCATTGAAGCCCATTGAAGTCGATTCTCACTTTGTGTTGATTGAAAATTTCCAAAGTCTTTCTTCCTCATTTGAAGTCAAATTTCAACATTTCTTATATATTTAAATGAGTTCGCATCTAACTTTATCAGATATCGTCGATTAACATCCATTGAAGCCCATTGAAGTCGATTGTCACTTTGTGTTTATTGAAAATTTTCAAAGTCTATCTTCCTCATTTGAAGTCGAATTTCAACATTTCTTATATATTTGAGTGAGTTTGCATCTAACTTTGTCAGATATCGTCGATTTACATTCATTGAAGCCCATTGAAGTCGATTGCCACTTTGTGTTTATTGAAAATTTTCTAAGTCTATCTTCCTCATTTGAAGTCGAATTTCAACATTTCTTATATATTTGAGTGAGTTCGCATCTGACTTTGTCAGATATCGTCGATTAAGATCCATTGAAGCCCATTGAAGTCGATTGCCACTTTGTGTTTATTGAAAATTTTCAAAGTCTATCTTCCTCATTTGAAGTCGAATTTCAACATTTCTTATATATTTGAGTGAGTTCGCATCTGACTTTGTCAGATATCGTCGATTAACATCCAATGAAGCCCATTGAAGTCGATTGCCACTTTGGGTTGATTGAAAATTTTCAAAATCTATCTTTCTCGTTTGAAGTCGATTTTCAACATTTCTCATATATTTGAATGAGTTCGCATCTAACTTTATCAGATATCGTCGATTAACATCCATTGAAGCCCATTGAAGTCGATTGTCACTTTGTGTTTATTGAAAATTTTCAAAGTCTATCTTCCTCATTTGAAGTCGAATTTCAACATTTCTTATGAATTTGAATGAGTTTGCATCTAACTTTGTCAGATATCGTCGATTTACATTCATTGAAGCTCATTGAAGTCGATTGTCACTTTGTGTTGATTGAAAATTTTCAAAGTCTATCTTCCTCATTTGAAGTCGAATTTCAACATTTCTTATATATTTGAATGAGTTTGTATCTGACTCTGTCAGATATCGTCGATTTACATTCATTGAAGCCCATTGAGGTCGATTGTCAATTTGTGTTTATTGAAAATTTTCAAAGTCTATCTTTCCCATTTGAAGTCGAATTTCAACATTTCTTATATATTTGAATGAGTTTGTATCTGACTTTGTCAGATATCGTCGATTTACATTCATTGAAGCCCATTGCAGTCGATTCTCACTTTGTGTTGATTGAAAATTTTCAAAGTCTATCTTTCTCATTTGAAGTCGAATTTCAACATTTCTCATATATTTAAATGAGTTCGCATCTAACTTTATCAGATATCGTCGATTAACATCCATTGAAGCCCATTGAAGTCGATTGTCACTTTGTGTTTATTGAAAATTTTCAAAGTCTATCTACCCCATTTTAATTCGAATTTCAACATTTCTTATATATTTGAATGAGTTTGTATCTGACTTTGTCAGATATCGTCGATTTACATTCATTGAAGCCCATTGAAGTCGATTATCACTTTGTGTTGATTGAAAATTTTCAAAGTCTATCTTCCTCATTTGAAGTCGAATTTCAACATTTCTCATATATTTAAATGAGTTCGCATCTAACTTTATCAGATATCGTCGATTAACATCCATTGAAGCCCATTGAAGTCGATTGTCACTTTGTGTTTATTGAAAATTTTCAAAGTCTATCTTCCTCATTTGAAGTCGAATTTCAACATTTCTCATATATTTAAATGAGTTCGCATCTAACTTTATCAGATATCGTCGATTAACATCCATTGAAGCCCATTGAAGTCGATTGTCACTTTGTGTTTATTGAAAATTTTCAAAGTCTATCTTCCTCATTTGAAGTCGAATTTCAACATTTCTCATATATTTAAATGAGTTCGCATCTAACTTTATCAGATATCGTCGATTAACATCCATTGAAGCCCATTGAAGTCGATTGCCACTTTGGGTTGATTGAAAATTTTCAAAGTCTATCTTCCTCATTTGAAGTCGATTTTCAACATTTCTTATATATTTGAATGAGTTTGTATCTGACTTTGTCAGATATCGTCGATTTACATTCATTGAAGCCCATTGAAGTCGATTGCCACTTTGTGTTTATTGAAAATTTTCAAAGTCTATCTTCCTCATTTGAAGTCGAATTTCAACATTTCTTATATATTTGAGTGAGTTCGCATCTGACTTTGTCAGATATCGTCGATTTACATTCATTGAAGCCCATTGAAGTCGATTCTCACTTTGTGTTGATTGAAAATTTTCAAAGTCTATCTTCCTCATTTGAAGTCGAATTTCAACATTTCTCATATATTTAAATGAGTTCGCATCTAACTTTATCAGATATCGTCGATTAACATACATTGAAGCCCATTGAAGTCGATTGTCACTTTGTGTTGATTGAAAATTTTCAAAGTCTATCTTCCTCATTTGAAGTCGAATTTCAACATTTCTTATATATTTGAATGAGTTTGCATCTAACTTTGTCAGATATCGTCGATTTACATCCATTGAAGCTCATTGAAGTCGATTGTCACTTTGTGTTTATTGAAAATTTTTAAAGTCTATCTTTCCCATTTGAAGTCGAATTTCAACATTTCTTATATATTTGAATGAGTGTGTATCTGACTCTGTCAGATATCGTCGATTCACATTCATTGAAGCCCATTGAGGTCGATTGTCACATTGTGTTTATTGAAAATTTTCAAAGTCTATCTTCCCCATTTGAATTCGAATTTCAACATTTCTTATATATTTGAATGAGTTTGTATCTGACTTTATCAGATATCGTCGATTAACATCCATTGAAGCCCATTGAAGTCGATTGTCACTTTGTGTTGATTGAAAATTTTCAAAGTCTATCTTCCTCATTTGAAGTCGAATTTCAACATTTCTTATATATTTGAGTGAGTTCGCATCTGACTTTGTCAGATATTGTCGATTAACATCCATTCAAGCCCATTGAAGTCGATTGCCACTTTGTGTTTATTGAAAATTTTCAAAGTCTATCTTCCTCATTTGAAGTCGAATTTCAACATCTCTTATATATTTGAATGAGTTTGTATCTGACTCTGTCAGATATCGTCGATTTACATTCATTGAAGCCCATTGAGGTCGATTGTCAATTTGTGTTTATTGAAAATTTTTAAAGTCTATCTTTCCCATTTGAAGTCGAATTTCAACATTTCTTATATATTTGAATGAGTGTGTATCTGACTCTGTCAGATATCGTCGATTTACATTCATTGAAGCCCATTGAAGTCGATTATCACTTCGTGTTGATTGAAAATTTTCAAAGTCTATCTTACTCATTTGAAGTCGAATTTCAACATTTCTCATATATTTAAATGAGTTCGCATCTAACTTTATCAGATATCGTCGATTAACATCCATTGAAGCCCATTGAAGTCGATTGTCACTTTGTGTTTATTGAAAATTTTCAAAGTCTATCTTCCTCATTTCAAGTCGAATTTCAACATTTCTCATATATTTAAATGAGTTCGCATCTAACTTTATCAGATATCGTCGATTAACATCCATTGAAGCCCATTGAAGTCGATTGCCACTTTGGGTTGATTGAAAATTTTCAAAGTCTATCTTCCTCATTTGAAGTCGATTTTCAACATTTCTTATATATTTGAATGAGTTTGTATCTGACTTTGTCAGATATCGTCGATTTACATTCATTGAAGCCCATTGAAGTCGATTCTCACTTTGTGTTGATTGAAAATTTCCAAAGTCTATCTTCCTCATTTGAAGTCAAATTTCAACATTTCTTATATATTTAAATGAGTTCGCATCTAACTTAATCAGATATCGTCGATTAACATCCATTGAAGCCCATTGAAGTCGATTGTCACTTTGTGTTTATTGAAAATTTTCAAAGTCTATCTTCCTCATTTGAAGTCGAATTTCAACATTTCTTATATATTTGAGTGAGTTTGCATCTAACTTTGTCAGATATCGTCGATTTACATTCATTGAAGCCCATTGAAGTCGATTGCCACTTTGTGTTTATTGAAAATTTTCAAAGTCTATCTTCCTCATTTGAAGTCGAATTTCAACATTTCTTATATATTTGAGTGAGTTCGCATCTGACTTTGTCAGATATCGTCGATTAACATCCATTGAAGCCCATTGAAGTCGATTGCCACTTTGTGTTTATTGAAAATTTTCTAAGTCTATCTTCCTCATTTGAAGTCGAATTTCAACATTTCTTATATATTTGAGTGAGTTCGCATCTGACTTTGTCAGATATCGTCGATTAAGATCCATTGAAGCCCATTGAGATCGATTGCCACTTTGTGTTTATTGAAAATTTTCAAAGTCTATCTTTCTCGTTTGAAGTCGATTTTCAACATTTCTCATATATTTGAATGAGTTCGTATCTAACTTTATCAGATATCGTCGATTAACATCCATTGAAGCCCATTGAAGTCGATTGTCACTTTGTGTTTATTGAAAATTTTCAAAGTCTATCTTCCTCATTTGAAGTCGAATTTCAACATTTCTCATATATTTAAATGAGTTCGCATCTAACTTTATCAGATATCGTCGATTAACATCCATTGAAGCCCATTGAAGTCGATTGCCACTTTGGGTTGATTG
Organism: Diorhabda sublineata; assembly: GCF_026230105.1. Taxonomy (NCBI): domain Eukaryota; kingdom Metazoa; phylum Arthropoda; class Insecta; order Coleoptera; family Chrysomelidae; genus Diorhabda; species Diorhabda sublineata. Next base: position 18,405,898 of record NC_079479.1, on the reverse strand, counting down.
AAAATTTTCAAAGTCTATCTTCCTCATTTGAAGTCGATTTTCAACATTTCTTATATATTTGAATGAGTTTGTATCCGACTTTGTCAGATATCGTCGATTTACATTCATTGAAGCCCATTGAAGTCGATTGCCACTTTGTGTTTATTGAAAATTTTCAAAGTCTATCTTCCTCATTTGAAGTCGAATTTCAACATTTCTTATATATTTGAGTGAGTTCGCATCTGACTTTGTCAGATATCGTCGATTTACATTCATTGAAGCCCATTGAAATCGATTCTCACTTTGTGTTGATTGAAAATTTTCAAAGTCTATCTTCCTCATTTGAAGTCGAATTTCAACATTTCTCATATATTTATATGAGTTCGCATCTAACTTTATCAGATATCGTCGATTAACATCCATTGAAGCCCATTGAAGTCGATTGTCACTTTGTGTTGATTGAAAATTTTCAAAGTCTATCTTCCTCATTTGAAGTCGAATTTCAACATTTCTTATATATTTGAATGAGTTTGCATCTAACTTTGTCAGATATCGTCGATTTACATCCATTGAAGCTCATTGGAGTCGATTGTCACTTTGTGTTGATTGAAAATTTTCAAAGTCTATCTTCCTCATTTGAAGTCGAATTTCAACATTTCTTATATATTTGAATGAGTTTGTATCTGACTCTGTCAGATATCGTCGATTTACATTCATTGAAGCCCATTGAGGTCGATTGTCAATTTGTGTTTATTGAAAATTTTCAAAGTCTATCTTTCCCATTTGAAGTCGAATTTCAACATTTCTGATATATTTGAATGAGTGTGTATATGACTCTGTCAGATATCGTCGATTTACATTCATTGAAGCCCATTGAGGTCGATTGTCACATTGTGTTTATTGAAAATTTTCAAAGTCTATCTTCCCCATTTGAATTCGAATTTCAACATTTCTTATATATTTGAATGAGTTTGTATTTGACTTTGTCAGATATCGTCGATTTACATTCATTGAAGCCCATTGAAGTCGATTATCACTTTGTGTTGATTGAAAATTTTCAAAGTCTATCTTACTCATTTGAAGTCGAATTTCAACATTTCTCATATATTTAAATGAGTTCGCATCTAAATTTATCAGATATCGTCGATTAACATCCATTGAAGCCCATTGAAGTCGATTGTCACTTTGTGTTTATTGAAAATTTTCAAAGTCTATCTTCCTCATTTGAAGTCGAATTTCAACATTTCTCATATATTTAAATGAGTTCGCATCTAACTTTATCAGATATCGTCGATTAACATCCATTGAAGCCCATTGAAGTCGATTGCCACTTTGGGTTGATTGAAAATTTTCAAAGTCTATCTTCCTCATTTGAAGTCGATTTTCAACATTTCTTATATATTTGAATGAGTTTGTATCTGACTTTGTCAGATATCGTCGATTTACATTCATTGAAGCCCATTGAAGTCGATTGCCACTTTGTGTTTATTGAAAATTTTCAAAGTCTATCTTCCTCATTTGAAGTCGAATTTCAACATTTCTTATATATTTGAGTGAGTTCGCATCTGACTTTGTCAGATATCGTCGATTTACATTCATTGAAGCCCATTGAAGTCGATCCTCACTTTGTGTTGATTGAAAATTTTCAAAGTCTATCTTCCTCATTTGAAGTCGAATTTCAACATTTCTCATATATTTAAATGAGTTCGCATCTAACTTTATCAGATATCGTCGATTAACATCCATTGAAGCCCATTGAAGTCGATTGTCACTTTGTGTTGATTGAAAATTTTCAAAGTCTATCTTCCTCATTTGAAGTCGAATTTCAACATTTCTTATATATTTGAATGAGTTTGCATCTAACTTTGTCAGATATCGTCGATTTACATCCATTGAAGCTCATTGAAGTCGATTGTCACTTTGTGTTGATTGAAAATTTTCAAAGTCTATCTTCCTCATTTGAAGTCGAATTTCAACATTTCTTATATATTTGAATGAGTTTGTATCTGACTCTGTCAGATATCGTCGATTTACATTCATTGAAGCCCATTGAGGTCGATTGTCAATTTGTGTTTATTGAAAATTTTCAAAGTCTATCTTTCCCATTTGAAGTCGAATTTCAACATTTCTGATATATTTGAATGAGTGTGTATCTGACTCTGTCAGATATCGTTGATTTACATTCATTGAAGCCCATTGAGGTCGATTGTCACATTGTGTTTATTGAAAATTTTCAAAGTCTATCTTCCCCATTTGAATTCGAATTTCAACATTTCTTATATATTTGAATGAGTTTGTATCTGACTTTGTCAGATATCGTCGATTTACATTCATTGAAGCCCATTGAAGTCGATTATCACTTTGTGTTGATTGAAAATTTTCAAAGTCTATCTTACTCATTTGAAGTCGAATTTCAACATTTCTCATATATTTAAATGAGTTCGCATCTAACTTTATCAGATATCGTCGATTAACATCCATTGAAGCCCATTGAAGTCGATTGCCACTTTGGGTTCATTGAAAATTTTCAAAGTCTATCTTCCTCATTTGAAGTCGATTTTCAACATTTCTTATATATTTGAATGAGTTTGTATCTGAGTTTGTCAGATATCGTCGATTTACATTCATTGAAGCCCATTGAAGTCGATTCTCACTTTGTGTTGATTGAAAATTTTCAAAGTCTATCTTCCTCATTTGAAGTCGAATTTCAACATTTTTTATATATTTGAATGAGTTTGTATCTGACTCTGTCAGATATCATCGATTTACATTCTTCGAAGCCCATTGAGGTCGATTCTCACTTTGTGTTGATTGAAAATTTTCAAAGTCTATCTTCCTCATTTGAAGTCGAATTTCAACATTTCTCATATATTTGAATGAGTTTGTATCTGACTCTGTCAGATATCGTCGATTTACATTCATTGAAGCCCATTGAGGTCGATTGTCAATTTGTGTTTATTGAAAATTTTCAAAGTCTATCTTTCCCATTTGAAGTCGAATTTCAACATTTCTGATATATTTGAATGAGTGTGTATCTGACTCTGTCAGATATCGTCGATTTACATTCATTGAAGCCCATTGAGGTCGATTGTCACATTGTGTTTATTGAAAATTTTCAAAGTCTATCTTCCCCATTTGAATTCGAATTTCAACATTTCTTATATATTTGAATGAGTTTGTATCTGACTTTGTCAGATATCGTCGATTTACATTCATTGAAGCCCATTGAAGTCGATTATCACTTTGTGTTGATTGAAAATTTTCAAAGTCTATCTTACTCATTTGAAGTCGAATTTCAACATTTCTCATATATTTAAATGAGTTCGCATCTAACTTTATCAGATATCGTCGATTAACATCCATTGAAGCCCATTGAAGTCGATTGCCACTTTGGGTTCATTGAAAATTTTCAAAGTCTATCTTCCTCATTTGAAGTCGATTTTCAACATTTCTTATATATTTGAATGAGTTTGTATCTGAGTTTGTCAGATATCGTCGATTTACATTCATTGAAGCCCATTGAAGTCGATTCTCACTTTGTGTTGATTGAAAATTTTCAAAGTCTATCTTCCTCGTTTGAAGTCGATTTTCAACATTTCTCATATATTTGAATGAGTTCGCATCTAACTTTATCAGATATCGTCGATTAACATCCATTGAAGCCCTTTGAAGTCGATTGTCACTTTGTGTTTATTGAAAATTTTCAAAGTCTATCTTCCTCATTTGAAGTCGAATTTCAACATTTCTTATATATTTGAGTGAGTTCGCATCTGACTTTGTCAGATATCGTCGATTAACATCCATTGAAGCCCATTGAAGTCGATTGCCACTTTGAGTTGATTGAAAATTTTCAAAGTCTATCTTCCTCGTTTGAAGTCGATTTTCAACATTTCTCATATATTTGAATGAGTTTGCATCTAACTTTGTCAGATATCGTCGATTTACATCCATTGAAGCTCATTGAAGTCGATTGTCACTTTGTGTTGATTGAAAATTTTCAAAGTCTATCTTCCTCTTTTGAAGTCGAATTTCAACATTTCTTATATATTTGAATGAGTTTGTATCTGACTCTGTCAGATATCGTCGATTTACATTCATTGAAGCCCATTGAGGTCGATTGTCAATTTGTGTTTATTGAAAATTTTCAAAGTCTATCTTCCTCATTTGAAGTCGATTTTCAACATTTCTTATATATTTGAATGAGTTTGTATCTGACTTTGTCAGATATCGTCGATTTACATCCATTGAAGCTTATTGAAGTCGATTGCCACTTTGTGCTGATTGAAAATTTTCAAAGTCTATCTTCCTCATTTGAAGTCGAATTTCAACATTTCTTATGAATTTGAATGAGTTCGCATCTAACTTTATCAGATATCGTCGATTAACATCCATTGAAGCTTATTGAAGTCGATTGCCACTTTGTGCTGATTGAAAATTTTCAAAGTCTATCTTCCTCATTTGAAGTCGAATTTCAACATTTCTTATATATTTGAGTGAGTTCGCATCTGACTTTGTCAGATATCTTCGATTAACATCCATTGAAGCTTATTGAAGTCGATTGCCACTTTGTGCTGATTGAAAATTTTCAAAGTCTATCTTCCTCATTTGAAGTCGAATTTCAACATTTCTTATATATTTGAATGAGTTTGTATCTGACTCTGTCAGATATCGTCGATTTACATTCATTGAAGCCCATTGAGGTCGATACTCACTTTGTGTTGATTGAAAATTTTCAAAGTCTATCTTCCTCATTTGAAGTCGAATTTCATCATTTCTTATATATTTGAGTGAGTTCGCATCTAACTTTATCAGATATCGTCGATTAACATCCATTGAAGCCCATTGAAGTCGATTGTCACTTTGTGTTTACTGAAAATTTTCAAAGTCTATCTTCCTCATTTGAAGTCGAATTTCAACATTTCTCATATATTTAAATGAGTTCGCATCTAACTTTATCAGATATCGTCGATTAACATCCATTGAAGCCCATTGAAGTCGATTGCCACTTTGGGTTGATTGAAAATTTTCAAAGTCTATCTTCCTCATTTGAAGTCGATTTTCAACATTTCTTATATATTTGAATGAGTTTGTATCTGACTTTGTCAGATATCGTCGATTTACATTCATTGAAGCCCATTGAAGTCGATTGTCACTTTGTGTTGATTGAGAATTTTCAAAGTCTATCTTCCTCGTTTGAAGTCGATTTTCAACATTTCTGATATATTTGAATGAGTGTGTATCTGACTCTGTCAGATATCGTCGATTTACATTCATTGAAGCCCATTGAGGTCGATTGTCACATTGTGTTTATTGAAAATTTTCAAAGTCTATCTTCCCCATTTGAATTCGAATTTCAACATTTCTTATATATTTGAATGAGTTTGTATCTGACTTTGTCAGATATCGTCGATTTACATTCATTGAAGCCCATTGAAGTCGATTGTCACTTTGTGTTGATTGAAAATTTTCAAAGTCTATCTTCCTCATTTGAAGTCGAATTTCAACATTTCTTATATATTTGAATGAGTTTGTATCTGACTCTGTCAGATATCGTCGATTTACATTCATTGAAGCCCATTGAGGTCGATTGTCAATTTGTGTTTATTGAAAATTTTCAAAGTCTATCTTCCTCATTTGAAGTCGATTTTCAACATTTCTTATATATTTGAATGAGTTTGTATCTGACTTTGTCAGATATCGTCGATTTACATCCATTGAAGCTTATTGAAGTCGATTGCCACTTTGTGCTGATTGAAAATTTTCAAAGTCTATCTTCCTCATTTGAAGTCGAATTTCAACATTTCTTATGAATTTGAATGAGTTCGCATCTAACTTTATCAGATATCGTCGATTAACATCCATTGAAGCTTATTGAAGTCGATTGCCACTTTGTGCTGATTGAAAATTTTCAAAGTCTATCTTCCTCATTTGAAGTCGATTTTCAACATTTCTTATATATTTGAATGAGTTTGTATCTGACTTTGTCAGATATCGTCGATTTACATTCATTGAAGCCCATTGAAGTCGATTGTCACTTTGTGTTGATTGAAAATTTTCAAAGTCTATCTTCCTCGTTTGAAGTCGATTTTCAACATTTCTGATATATTTGAATGAGTGTGTATCTGACTCTGTCAGATATCGTCGATTTACATTCATTGAAGCCCATTGAGGTCGATTGTCACATTGTGTTTATTGAAAATTTTCAAAGTCTATCTTCCCCATTTGAATTCGAATTTCAACATTTCTTATATATTTGAATGAGTTTGTATCTGACTTTGTCAGATATCGTCGATTTACATTCATTGAAGCCCATTGAAGTCGATTGTCACTTTGTGTTGATTGAAAATTTTCAAAGTCTATCTTCCTCATTTGAAGTCGAATTTCAACATTTCTTATATATTTGAATGAGTTTGTATCTGACTCTGTCAGATATCGTCGATTTACATTCATTGAAGCCCATTGAGGTCGATTGTCAATTTGTGTTTATTGAAAATTTTCAAAGTCTATCTTCCTCATTTGAAGTCGATTTTCAACATTTCTTATATATTTGAATGAGTTTGTATCTGACTTTGTCAGATATCGTCGATTTACATCCATTGAAGCTTATTGAAGTCGATTGCCACTTTGTGCTGATTGAAAATTTTCAAAGTCTATCTTCCTCATTTGAAGTCGAATTTCAACATTTCTTATGAATTTGAATGAGTTCGCATCTAACTTTATCAGATATCGTCGATTAACATCCATTGAAGCTTATTGAAGTCGATTGCCACTTTGTGCTGATTGAAAATTTTCAAAGTCTATCTTCCTCATTTGAAGTCGAATTTCAACATTTCTTATATATTTGAGTGAGTTCGCATCTGACTTTGTCAGATATCTTCGATTAACATCCATTGAAGCTTATTGAAGTCGATTGCCACTTTGTGCTGATTGAAAATTTTCAAAGTCTATCTTCCTCATTTGAAGTCGAATTTCAACATTTCTTATATATTTGAATGAGTTTGTATCTGACTCTGTCAGATATCGTCGATTTACATTCATCGAAGCCCATTGAGGTCGATACTCACTTTGTGTTGATTGAAAATTTTCAAAGTCTATCTTCCTCATTTGAAGTCGAATTTCAACATTTCTTATATATTTGAGTGAGTTCGCATCTAACTTTATCAGATATCGTCGATTAACATCCATTGAAGCCCATTGAAGTCGATTGTCACTTTGTGTTTACTGAAAATTTTCAAAGTCTATCTTCCTCATTTGAAGTCGAATTTCAACATTTCTCATATATTTAAATGAGTTCGCATCTAACTTTATCAGATATCGTCGATTAACATCCTTTGAAGCCCATTGAAGTCGATTGCCACTTTGGGTTGATTGAAAATTTTCAAAGTCTATCTTCCTCATTTGAAGTCGATTTTCAACATTTCTTATATATTTGAATGAGTTTGTATCTGACTTTGTCAGATATCGTCGATTTACATTCATTGAAGCCCATTGAAGTCGATTGTCACTTTGTGTTGATTGAAAATTTTCAAAGTCTATCTTCCTCGTTTGAAGTCGAATTTCAACATTTCTCATATATTTAAATGAGTTCGCATCTAACTTTATCAGATATCGTCGATTAACATCCATTGAAGCCCATTGAAGTCGATTGCCACTTTGGGTTCATTGAAAATTTTCAAAGTCTATCTTCCTCATTTGAAGTCGATTTTCAACATTTCTTATATATTTGAATGAGTTTGTATCTGACTTTGTCAGATATCGTCGATTTACATCCATTGAAGCTTATTGAAGTCGATTGCCACTTTGTGCTGATTGAAAATTTTCAAAGTCTATCTTCCTCATTTGAAGTCGAATTTCAACATTTCTTATGAATTTGAATGAGTTCGCATCTAACTTTATCAGATATCGTCGATTAATATCCATTGAAGCTTATTGAAGTCGATTGCCACTTTGTGCTGATTGAAAATTTTCAAAGTCTATCTTCCTCATTTGAAGTCGAATTTCAACATTTCTTATATATTTGAGTGAGTTCGCATCTGACTTTGTCAGATATCTTCGATTAACATCCATTGAAGCTTATTGAAGTCGATTGCCACTTTGTGCTGATTGAAAATTTTCAAAGTCTATCTTCCTCATTTGAAGTCGAATTTCAACATTTCTTATATATTTGAATGAGTTTGTATCTGACTCTGTCAGATATCGTCGATTTACATTCATCGAAGCCCATTGAGGTCGATACTCACTTTGTGTTGATTGAAAATTTTCAAAGTCTATCTTCCTCATTTGAAGTCGAATTTCAACATTTCTTATATATTTGAGTGAGTTCGCATCTAACTTTATCAGATATCGTCGATTAACATCCATTGAAGCCCATTGAAGTCGATTGTCACTTTGTGTTTACTGAAAATTTTCAAAGTCTATCTTCCTCATTTGAAGTCGAATTTCAACATTTCTCATATATTTAAATGAGTTCGCATCTAACTTTATCAGATATCGTCGATTAACATCCATTGAAGCCCATTGAAGTCGATTGCCACTTTGGGTTGATTGAAAATTTTCAAAGTCTATCTTCCTCATTTGAAGTCGATTTTCAACATTTCTTATATATTTGAATGAGTTTGTATCTGACTTTGTCAGATATCGTCGATTTACATTCATTGAAGCCCATTGAAGTCGATTGTCACTTTGTGTTGATTGAAAATTTTCAAAGTCTATCTTCCTCGTTTGAAGTCGAATTTCAACATTTCTCATATATTTAAATGAGTTCGCATCTAACTTTATCAGATATCGTCGATTAACATCCATTGAAGCCCATTGAAGTCGATTGCCACTTTGGGTTCATTGAAAATTTTCAAAGTCTATCTTCCTCATTTGAAGTCGATTTTCAACATTTCTTATATATTTGAATGAGTTTGTATCTGAGTTTGTCAGATATCGACGATTTACATTCATTGAAGCCCATTGAAGTCGATTCTCACTTTGTGTTGATTGAAAATTTTCAAAGTCTATGTTCCTCATTTGAAGTCGAATTTCAACATTTTTTATATATTTGAATGAGTTTGTATCTGACTCTGTCAGATATCGTCGATTTACATTCATCGAAGCCCATTGAGGTCGATTCTCACTTTGTGTTGATTGAAAATTTTCAAAGTCTATGTTCCTCATTTGAAGTCGAATTTCAACATTTCTTATATATTTAAATGAGTTCGCATCTAACTTTATCAGATATCGTCGATTAACATCCATTGAAGCCCTTTGAAGTCGATTGTCACTTTGTGTTTATTGAAAATTTTCAAAGTCTATCTTCCTCATTTGAAGTCGAATTTCAACATTTCTTATATATTTGAGTGAGTTCGCATCTGACTTTGTCAGATATCGTCGATTAACATCCATTGAAGCCCATTGAAGTCGATTGCCACTTTGGGTTGATTGAAAATTTTCAAAGTCTATCTTCCTCGTTTGAAGTCGATTTTCAACATTTCTCATATATTTGAATGAGTTTGCATCTAACTTTGTCAGATATCGTCGATTTACATCCATTGAAGCTCATTGAAGTCGATTGTCACTTTGTGTTGATTGAAAATTTTCAAAGTCTATCTTCCTCATTTGAAGTCGAATTTCAACATTTCTTATATATTTGAATGAGTTTGTATCTGACTCTGTCAGATATCGTCGATTTACATTCATAGAAGCCCATTGAGGTCGATTGTCAATTTGTGTTTATTGAAAATTTTCAAAGTCTATCTTCCTCATTTGAAGTCGATTTTCAACATTTCTTATATATTTGAATGAGTTTGTATCTGACTTTGTCAGATATCGTCGATTTACATCCATTGAAGCTTATTGAAGTCGATTGCCACTTTGTGCTGATTGAAAATTTTCAAAGTCTATCTTCCTCATTTGAAGTCGAATTTCAACATTTCTTATGAATTTGAATGAGTTCGCATCTAACTTTATCAGATATCGTCGATTAACATCCATTGAAGCTTATTGAAGTCGATTGTCAATTTGTGCTGATTGAAAATTTTCAAAGTCTATCTTCCTCATTTGAAGTCGAATTTCAACATTTCTTATATATTTGAGTGAGTTCGCATCTGACTTTGTCAGATATCTTCGATTAACATCCATTGAAGCTTATTGAAGTCGATTGCCACTTTGTGCTGATTGAAAATTTTCAAAGTCTATCTTCCTCATTTGAAGTCGAATTTCAACATTTCTTATATATTTGAATGAGTTTGTATCTGACTCTGTCAGATATCGTCGATTTACATTCATCGAAGCCCATTGAGGTCGATTCTCACTTTGTGTTGATTGAAAATTTTCAAAGTCTATCTTCCTCATTCGAAGTCGAATTTCAACATTTCTTATATATTTGAGTGAGTTCGCATCTAACTTTATCAGATATCGTCGATTAACATCCATTGAAGCCCATTGAAGTCGATTGTCACTTTGTGTTTACTGAAAATTTTCAAAGTCTATCTTCCTCATTTGAAGTCGAATTTCAACATTTCTCATATATTTAAATAAGTTCGCATCTAACTTTATCAGATATCGTCGATTAACATCCATTGAAGCCCATTGAAGTCGATTGCCACTTTGGGTTGATTGAAAATTTTCAAAGTCTATCTTCCTCATTTGAAGTCGATTTTCAACATTTCTTATATATTTGAATGAGTTTGTATCTGACTTTGTCAGATATCGTCGATTTACATTCATTGAAGCCCATTGAAGTCGATTGTCACTTTGTGTTGATTGAAAATTTTCAAAGTCTATCTTCCTCGTTTGAAGTCGATTTTCAACATTTCTCATATATTTGAATGAGTTTGCATCTAACTTTGTCAGATATCGTCGATTTTCATTCATTGCAGCCCATTGAAGTCGATTATCACTTTGTGTTGATTGAAAATTTTCAAAGTCTATCTTCCTCATTTGAAGTCGAATTTCAACATTTCTTATATATTTGAATGAGTTTGTATCTGACTTTGTCAGATATCGTCGATTTACATTCATTGAAGCCCATTGAAGTCGATTGTCACTTTGTGTTGATTGAAAATTTTCAAAGTCTATCTTCCTCATTTGAAGTCGATTTTCAACATTTCTTATATATTTGAATGAGTTTGTATCTAACTTTGTCAGATATCGTCGATTTTCATTCATTGCAGCCCATTGAAGTCGATTATCACTTTGTGTTGATTGAAAATTTTCAAAGTCTATCTTCCTCATTTGAAGTCGAATTTCAACATTTCTTATATATTTGAGTGAGTTCGCATCTAAGTTTATCAGATATCGTCGATTAACATCCATTGAAGCCCATTGAAGTCGATTGTCACTTTGTGTTTACTGAAAATTTTCAAAGTCTATCTTCCTCATTTGAAGTCGAATTTCAACATTTCTCATATATTTAAATGAGTTCGCATCTAACTTTATCAGATATCGTTGATTAACATCCATTGAAGCCCATTGAAGTCGATTGCCACTTTGGGTTGATTGAAAATTTTCAAAGTCTATCTTCCTCATTTGAAGTTGAATTTCAACATTTCTCATATATTTAAATGAGTTCGCATCTAACTTTATCAGATATCGTTGATTAACATCCATTGAAGCCCATTGAAGTCGATTGCCACTTTGGGTTGATTGAAAATTTTCAAAGTCTATCTTCCTCATTTGAAGTCGATTTTCAACATTTCTTATATATTTGAATGAGTTTGTATCTGACTTTGTCAGATATCGTCGATTTACATTCATTGAAGCCCATTGAAGTCGATTGTCACTTTGTGTTGATTGAAAATTTTCAAAGTCTATCTTCCTCGTTTGAAGTCGATTTTCAACATTTCTCATATATTTGAATGAGTTTGCATCTAACTTTGTCAGATATCGTCGATTTACATCCATTGAAGCTCATTGAAGTCGATTGTCACTTTGTGTTGATTGAAAATTTTCAAAGTCTATCTTCCTCATTTGAAGTCGAATTTCAACATTTCTTATATATTTGAATGAGTTTGTATCTGACTCTGTCAGATATCGTTGATTTACATTCATTGAAGACCATTGAGGTCGATTGTCAATTTGTGTTTATTGAAAATTTTCAAAGTCTATCTTTCCCATTTGAAGTCGAATTTCAACATTTCTTATATATTTGAATGAGTTTGTATCTAACTTTGTCAGATATCGTCGATTTTCATTCATTGCAGCCCATTGAAGTCGATTATCACTTTGTGTTGATTGAAAATTTTCAAAGTCTATCTTCCTCATTTGAAGTCGAATTTCAACATTTCTCATATATTTAGATGAGTTCGCATCTAACTTTATCAGATATCGTCGATTAACATCAATTGAAGCCCATTGAAGTCGATTGTCACTTTGTGTTTATTGAAAATTTTCAAAGTCTATCTTCCTCATTTGAAGTCGAATTTCAACATTTCTCATATATTTAAATGAGTTCGCATCTAACTTTATCAGATATCGTCGATTAACATCCATTGAAGCCCATTGAAGTCGATTGCCACTTTGGGTTGATTGAAAATTTTCAAAGTCTATCTTCCTCATTTGAAGTCGATTTTCAACATTTCTTATATATTTGAATGAGTTTGTATCTGACTTTGTCAGATATCGTCGATTTACATTCATTGAAGCCCATTGAAATCGATTGCCACTTTGTGTTTATTGAAAATTTTCAAAGTCTATCTTCCTCATTTGAAGTCGAATTTCAACATTTCTTATATATTTGAGTGAGTTCGCATCTAAGTTTATCAGATATCGTCGATTAACATCCATTGAAGCCCATTGAAGTCGATTGTCACTTTGTGTTTACTGAAAATTTTCAAAGTCTATCTTCCTCATTTGAAGTCGAATTTCAACATTTCTCATATATTTAAATGAGTTCGCATCTAACTTTATCAGATATCGTTGATTAACATCCATTGAAGCCCATTGAAGTCGATTGCCACTTTGGGTTGATTGAAAATTTTCAAAGTCTATCTTCCTCATTTGAAGTCGAATTTCAACATTTCTCATATATTTAAATGAGTTCGCATCTAACTTTATCAGATATCGTTGATTAACATCCATTGAAGCCCATTGAAGTCGATTGCCACTTTGGGTTGATTGAAAATTTTCAAAGTCTATCTTCCTCATTTGAAGTCGATTTTCAACATTTCTTATATATTTGAATGAGTTTGTATCTGACTTTGTCAGATATCGTCGATTTACATTCATTGAAGCCCATTGAGGTCGATTGTCAATTTGTGTTTATTGAAAATTTTCAAAGTCTATCTTTCCCATTTGAAGTCGAATTTCAACATTTCTGATATATTTGAATGAGTGTGTATCTGACTCTGTCAGATATCGTCGATTTACATTCATTGAAGCCCATTGAGGTCGATTGTCACATTGTGTTTATTGAAAATTTTCAAAGTCTATCTTCCCCATTTGAATTAGAATTTCAACATTTCTTATATATTTGAATGAGTTTGTATCTGACTTTGTCAGATATCGTCGATTTACATTCATTGAAGCCCATTGAAGTCGATTATCACTTTGTGTTGATTGAAAATTTTCAAAGTCTATCTTACTCATTTGAAGTCGAATTTCAACATTTCTCATATATTTAAATGAGTTCGCATCTAACTTTATCAGATATCGTCGATTAACATCCATTGAAGCCCATTGAAGTCGATTGTCACTTTGTGTTTATTGAAAATTTTCAAAGTCTATCTTCCTCATTTGAAGTCGAATTTCAACATTTCTCATATATTTAAATGAGTTCGCATCTAACTTTATCAGATATCGTCGATTAACATCCATTGAAGCCCATTGAAGTCGATTGCCACTTTGGGTTGATTGAAAATTTTCAAAGTCTATCTTCCTCATTTGAAGTCGATTTTCAACATTCCTTATATATTTGAATGAGTTTGTATCTGACTTTGTCAGATATCGTCGATTTACATTCATTGAAGCCCATTGAAATCGATTGCCACTTTGTGTTTATTGAAAATTTTCAAAGTCTATCTTCCTCATTTGAAGTCGATTTTCAACATTTCTTATATATTTGAATGAGTTTGTATCTGACTTTGTCAGATATCGTCGATTTACATCCATTGAAGCTTATTGAAGTCGATTGCCACTTTGTGCTGATTGAAAATTTTCAAAGTCTATCTTCCTCATTTGAAGTCGAATTTCAACATTTCTTATGAATTTGAATGAGTTCGCATCTAACTTTATCAGATATCGTCGATTAACATCCATTGAAGCTTATTGAAGTCGATTGCCACTTTGTGCTGATTGAAAGTTTTCAAAGTCTATCTTCCTCATTTGAAGTCGAATTTCAACATTTCTTATATATTTGAGTGAGTTCGCATCTGACTTTGTCAGATATCTTCGATTAACATCCATTGAAGCTTATTGAAGTCGATTGCCACTTTGTGCTGATTGAAAATTTTCAAAGTCTATCTTCCTCATTTGAAGTCGAATTTCAACATTTCTTATATATTTGAATGAGTTTGTATCTGACTCTGTCAGATATCGTCGATTTACATTCATCGAAGCCCATTGAGGTCGATACTCACTTTGTGTTGATTGAAAATTTTCAAAGTCTATCTTCCTCATTTGAAGTCGAATTTCAACATTTCTTATATATTTGAGTGAGTTCGCATCTAACTTTATCAGATATCGTCGATTAACATCCATTGAAGCCCATTGAAGTCGATTGTCACTTTGTGTTTACTGAAAATTTTCAAAGTCTATCTTCCTCATTTGAAGTCGAATTTCAACATTTCTCATATATTTAAATGAGTTCGCATCTAACTTTATCAGATATCGTCGATTAACATCCATTGAAGCCCATTGAAGTCGATTGCCACTTTGGGTTGATTGAAAATTTTCAAAGTCTATCTTCCTCATTTGAAGTCGATTTTCAACATTTCTTATATATTTGAATGAGTTTGTATCTGACTTTGTCAGATATCGTCGATTTACATTCATTGAAGCCCATTGAAGTCGATTGTCACTTTGTGTTGATTGAAAATTTTCAAAGTCTATCTTCCTCGTTTGAAGTCGAATTTCAACATTTCTCATATATTTAAATGAGTTCGCATCTAACTTTATCAGATATCGTCGATTAACATCCATTGAAGCCCATTGAAGTCGATTGCCACTTTGGGTTCATTGAAAATTTTCAAAGTCTATCTTCCTCATTTGAAGTCGATTTTCAACATTTCTTATATATTTGAATGAGTTTGTATCTGAGTTTGTCAGATATCGACGATTTACATTCATTGAAGCCCATTGAAGTCGATTCTCACTTTGTGTTGATTGAAAATTTTCAAAGTCTATGTTCCTCATTTGAAGTCGAATTTCAACATTTTTTATATATTTGAATGAGTTTGTATCTGACTCTGTCAGATATCGTCGATTTACATTCATCGAAGCCCATTGAGGTCGATTCTCACTTTGTGTTGATTGAAAATTTTCAAAGTCTATGTTCCTCATTTGAAGTCGAATTTCAACATTTCTTATATATTTAAATGAGTTCGCATCTAACTTTATCAGATATCGTCGATTAACATCCATTGAAGCCCTTTGAAGTCGATTGTCACTTTGTGTTTATTGAAAATTTTCAAAGTCTATCTTCCTCATTTGAAGTCGAATTTCAACATTTCTTATATATTTGAGTGAGTTCGCATCTGACTTTGTCAGATATCGTCGATTAACATCCATTGAAGCCCATTGAAGTCGATTGCCACTTTGGGTTGATTGAAAATTTTCAAAGTCTATCTTCCTCGTTTGAAGTCGATTTTCAACATTTCTCATATATTTGAATGAGTTTGCATCTAACTTTGTCAGATATCGTCGATTTACATCCATTGAAGCTCATTGAAGTCGATTGTCACTTTGTGTTGATTGAAAATTTTCAAAGTCTATCTTCCTCATTTGAAGTCGAATTTCAACATTTCTTATATATTTGAATGAGTTTGTATCTGACTCTGTCAGATATCGTCGATTTACATTCATAGAAGCCCATTGAGGTCGATTGTCAATTTGTGTTTATTGAAAATTTTCAAAGTCTATCTTCCTCATTTGAAGTCGATTTTCAACATTTCTTATATATTTGAATGAGTTTGTATCTGACTTTGTCAGATATCGTCGATTTACATCCATTGAAGCTTATTGAAGTCGATTGCCACTTTGTGCTGATTGAAAATTTTCAAAGTCTATCTTCCTCATTTGAAGTCGAATTTCAACATTTCTTATGAATTTGAATGAGTTCGCATCTAACTTTATCAGATATCGTCGATTAACATCCATTGAAGCTTATTGAAGTCGATTGTCAATTTGTGCTGATTGAAAATTTTCAAAGTCTATCTTCCTCATTTGAAGTCGAATTTCAACATTTCTTATATATTTGAGTGAGTTCGCATCTGACTTTGTCAGATATCTTCGATTAACATCCATTGAAGCTTATTGAAGTCGATTGCCACTTTGTGCTGATTGAAAATTTTCAAAGTCTATCTTCCTCATTTGAAGTCGAATTTCAACATTTCTTATATATTTGAATGAGTTTGTATCTGACTCTGTCAGATATCGTCGATTTACATTCATCGAAGCCCATTGAGGTCGATTCTCACTTTGTGTTGATTGAAAATTTTCAAAGTCTATCTTCCTCATTCGAAGTCGAATTTCAACATTTCTTATATATTTGAGTGAGTTCGCATCTAACTTTATCAGATATCGTCGATTAACATCCATTGAAGCCCATTGAAGTCGATTGTCACTTTGTGTTTACTGAAAATTTTCAAAGTCTATCTTCCTCATTTGAAGTCGAATTTCAACATTTCTCATATATTTAAATAAGTTCGCATCTAACTTTATCAGATATCGTCGATTAACATCCATTGAAGCCCATTGAAGTCGATTGCCACTTTGGGTTGATTGAAAATTTTCAAAGTCTATCTTCCTCATTTGAAGTCGATTTTCAACATTTCTTATATATTTGAATGAGTTTGTATCTGACTTTGTCAGATATCGTCGATTTACATTCATTGAAGCCCATTGAAGTCGATTGTCACTTTGTGTTGATTGAAAATTTTCAAAGTCTATCTTCCTCGTTTGAAGTCGATTTTCAACATTTCTCATATATTTGAATGAGTTTGCATCTAACTTTGTCAGATATCGTCGATTTACATCCATTGAAGCTCATTGAAGTCGATTGTCACTTTGTGTTGATTGAAAATTTTCAAAGTCTATCTTCCTCATTTGAAGTCGAATTTCAACATTTCTTATATATTTGAATGAGTTTGTATCTGACTCTGTCAGATATCGTTGATTTACATTCATTGAAGACCATTGAGGTCGATTGTCAATTTGTGTTTATTGAAAATTTTCAAAGTCTATCTTTCCCATTTGAAGTCGAATTTCAACATTTCTTATATATTTGAATGAGTTTGTATCTAACTTTGTCAGATATCGTCGATTTTCATTCATTGCAGCCCATTGAAGTCGATTATCACTTTGTGTTGATTGAAAATTTTCAAAGTCTATCTTCCTCATTTGAAGTCGAATTTCAACATTTCTCATATATTTAGATGAGTTCGCATCTAACTTTATCAGATATCGTCGATTAACATCAATTGAAGCCCATTGAAGTCGATTGTCACTTTGTGTTTATTGAAAATTTTCAAAGTCTATCTTCCTCATTTGAAGTCGAATTTCAACATTTCTCATATATTTAAATGAGTTCGCATCTAACTTTATCAGATATCGTCGATTAACATCCATTGAAGCCCATTGAAGTCGATTGCCACTTTGGGTTGATTGAAAATTTTCAAAGTCTATCTTCCTCATTTGAAGTCGATTTTCAACATTTCTTATATATTTGAATGAGTTTGTATCTGACTTTGTCAGATATCGTCGATTTACATTCATTGAAGCCCATTGAAATCGATTGCCACTTTGTGTTTATTGAAAATTTTCAAAGTCTATCTTCCTCATTTGAAGTCGAATTTCAACATTTCTTATATATTTGAGTGAGTTCGCATCTAAGTTTATCAGATATCGTCGATTAACATCCATTGAAGCCCATTGAAGTCGATTGTCACTTTGTGTTTACTGAAAATTTTCAAAGTCTATCTTCCTCATTTGAAGTCGAATTTCAACATTTCTCATATATTTAAATGAGTTCGCATCTAACTTTATCAGATATCGTTGATTAACATCCATTGAAGCCCATTGAAGTCGATTGCCACTTTGGGTTGATTGAAAATTTTCAAAGTCTATCTTCCTCATTTGAAGTCGAATTTCAACATTTCTCATATATTTAAATGAGTTCGCATCTAACTTTATCAGATATCGTTGATTAACATCCATTGAAGCCCATTGAAGTCGATTGCCACTTTGGGTTGATTGAAAATTTTCAAAGTCTATCTTCCTCATTTGAAGTCGATTTTCAACATTTCTTATATATTTGAATGAGTTTGTATCTGACTTTGTCAGATATCGTCGATTTACATTCATTGAAGCCCATTGAAGTCGATTGTCACTTTGTGTTGATTGAAAATTTTCAAAGTCTATCTTCCTCGTTTGAAGTCGATTTTCAACATTTCTCATATATTTGAATGAGTTTGCATCTAACTTTGTCAGATATCGTCGATTTACATCCATTGAAGCTCATTGAAGTCGATTGTCACTTTGTGTTGATTGAAAATTTTCAAAGTCTATCTTCCTCATTTGAAGTCGAATTTCAACATTTCTTATATATTTGAATGAGTTTGTATCTGACTCTGTCAGATATCGTTGATTTACATTCATTGAAGACCATTGAGGTCGATTGTCAATTTGTGTTTATTGAAAATTTTCAAAGTCTATCTTTCCCATTTGAAGTCGAATTTCAACATTTCTTATATATTTGAATGAGTTTGTATCTAACTTTGTCAGATATCGTCGATTTTCATTCATTGCAGCCCATTGAAGTCGATTATCACTTTGTGTTGATTGAAAATTTTCAAAGTCTATCTTCCTCATTTGAAGTCGAATTTCAACATTTCTCATATATTTAGATGAGTTCGCATCTAACTTTATCAGATATCGTCGATTAACATCAATTGAAGCCCATTGAAGTCGATTGTCACTTTGTGTTTATTGAAAATTTTCAAAGTCTATCTTCCTCATTTGAAGTCGAATTTCAACATTTCTCATATATTTAAATGAGTTCGCATCTAACTTTATCAGATATCGTCGATTAACATCCATTGAAGCCCATTGAAGTCGATTGCCACTTTGGGTTGATTGAAAATTTTCAAAGTCTATCTTCCTCATTTGAAGTCGATTTTCAACATTTCTTATATATTTGAATGAGTTTGTATCTGACTTTGTCAGATATCGTCGATTTACATTCATTGAAGCCCATTGAAATCGATTGCCACTTTGTGTTTATTGAAAATTTTCAAAGTCTATCTTCCTCATTTGAAGTCGAATTTCAACATTTCTTATATATTTGAGTGAGTTCGCATCTAAGTTTATCAGATATCGTCGATTAACATCCATTGAAGCCCATTGAAGTCGATTGTCACTTTGTGTTTACTGAAAATTTTCAAAGTCTATCTTCCTCATTTGAAGTCGAATTTCAACATTTCTCATATATTTAAATGAGTTCGCATCTAACTTTATCAGATATCGTTGATTAACATCCATTGAAGCCCATTGAAGTCGATTGCCACTTTGGGTTGATTGAAAATTTTCAAAGTCTATCTTCCTCATTTGAAGTCGAATTTCAACATTTCTCATATATTTAAATGAGTTCGCATCTAACTTTATCAGATATCGTTGATTAACATCCATTGAAGCCCATTGAAGTCGATTGCCACTTTGGGTTGATTGAAAATTTTCAAAGTCTATCTTCCTCATTTGAAGTCGATTTTCAACATTTCTTATATATTTGAATGAGTTTGTATCTGACTTTGTCAGATATCGTCGATTTACATTCATTGAAGCCCATTGAGGTCGATTGTCAATTTGTGTTTATTGAAAATTTTCAAAGTCTATCTTTCCCATTTGAAGTCGAATTTCAACATTTCTGATATATTTGAATGAGTGTGTATCTGACTCTGTCAGATATCGTCGATTTACATTCATTGAAGCCCATTGAGGTCGATTGTCACTTTGTGTTTATTGAAAATTTTCAAAGTCTATCTTCCCCATTTGAATTAGAATTTCAACATTTCTTATATATTTGAATGAGTTTGTATCTGAGTTTGTCAGATATCGTCGATTTACATTCATTGAAGCCCATTGAAGTCGATTATCACTTTGTGTTGATTGAAAATTTTCAAAGTCTATCTTACTCATTTGAAGTCGAATTTCAACATTTCTCATATATTTAAATGAGTTCGCATCTAACTTTATCAGATATCGTCGATTAACATCCATTGAAGCCCATTGAAGTCGATTGTCACTTTGTGTTTATTGAAAATTTTCAAAGTCTATCTTCCTCATTTGAAGTCGAATTTCAACATTTCTCATATATTTAAATGAGTTCGCATCTAACTTTATCAGATATCGTCGATTAACATCCATTGAAGCCCATTGAAGTCGATTGCCACTTTGGGTTGATTGAAAATTTTCAAAGTCTATCTTCCTCATTTGAAGTCGATTTTCAACATTCCTTATATATTTGAATGAGTTTGTATCTGACTTTGTCAGATATCGTCGATTTACATTCATTGAAGCCCATTGAAATCGATTGCCACTTTGTGTTTATTGAAAATTTTCAAAGTCTATCTTCCTCATTTGAAGTCGAATTTCAACATTTCTTATATATTTGAGTGAGTTCGCATCTAAGTTTATCAGATATCGTCGATTAACATCCATTGAAGCCCATTGAAGTCGATTGTCACTTTGTGTTTACTGAAAATTTTCAAAGTCTATCTTCCTCATTTGAAGTCGAATTTCAACATTTCTCATATATTTAAATGAGTTCGCATCTAACTTTATCAGATATCGTTGATTAACATCCATTGAAGCCCATTGAAGTCGATTGCCACTTTGGGTTGATTGAAAATTT
This sequence comes from Diorhabda sublineata, assembly GCF_026230105.1. Taxonomy (NCBI): domain Eukaryota; kingdom Metazoa; phylum Arthropoda; class Insecta; order Coleoptera; family Chrysomelidae; genus Diorhabda; species Diorhabda sublineata. The sequence goes on along the minus strand of NC_079479.1, from coordinate 18,384,870 downwards.
TCAAAGTCTATCTTCCTCATTTGAAGTCGAATTTCAACATTTCTCATATATTTAAATGAGTTCGCATCTAACTTTATCAGATATCGTTGATTAACATCCATTGAAGCCCATTGAAGTCGATTGCCACTTTGGGTTGATTGAAAATTTTCAAAGTCTATCTTCCTCATTTGAAGTCGAATTTCAACATTTCTCATATATTTAAATGAGTTCGCATCTAACTTTATCAGATATCGTTGATTAACATCCATTGAAGCCCATTGAAGTCGATTGCCACTTTGGGTTGATTGAAAATTTTCAAAGTCTATCTTCCTCATTTGAAGTCGATTTTCAACATTTCTTATATATTTGAATGAGTTTGTATCTGACTCTGTCAGATATCGTCGATTTACATTCATAGAAGCCCATTGAGGTCGATTGTCAATTTGTGTTTATTGAAAATTTTCAAAGTCTATCTTCCTCATTTGAAGTCGATTTTCAACATTTCTTATATATTTGAATGAGTTTGTATCTGACTTTGTCAGATATCGTCGATTTACATCCATTGAAGCTTATTGAAGTCGATTGCCACTTTGTGCTGATTGAAAATTTTCAAAGTCTATCTTCCTCATTTGAAGTCGAATTTCAACATTTCTTATGAATTTGAATGAGTTCGCATCTAACTTTATCAGATATCGTCGATTAACATCCATTGAAGCTTATTGAAGTCGATTGCCAATTTGTGCTGATTGAAAATTTTCAAAGTCTATCTTCCTCATTTGAAGTCGAATTTCAACATTTCTTATATATTTGAGTGAGTTCGCATCTGACTTTGTCAGATATCTTCGATTAACATCCATTGAAGCTTATTGAAGTCGATTGCCACTTTGTGCTGATTGAAAATTTTCAAAGTCTATCTTCCTCATTTGAAGTCGAATTTCAACATTTCTTATATATTTGAATGAGTTTGTATCTGACTCTGTCAGATATCGTCGATTTACATTCATCGAAGCCCATTGAGGTCGATTCTCACTTTGTGTTGATTGAAAATTTTCAAAGTCTATCTTCCTCATTCGAAGTCGAATTTCAACATTTCTTATATATTTGAGTGAGTTCGCATCTAACTTTATCAGATATCGTCGATTAACATCCATTGAAGCCCATTGAAGTCGATTGTCACTTTGTGTTTACTGAAAATTTTCAAAGTCTATCTTCCTCATTTGAAGTCGAATTTCAACATTTCTCATATATTTAAATAAGTTCGCATCTAACTTTATCAGATATCGTCGATTAACATCCATTGAAGCCCATTGAAGTCGATTGCCACTTTGGGTTGATTGAAAATTTTCAAAGTCTATCTTCCTCATTTGAAGTCGATTTTCAACATTTCTTATATATTTGAATGAGTTTGTATCTGACTTTGTCAGATATCGTCGATTTACATTCATTGAAGCCCATTGAAGTCGATTGTCACTTTGTGTTGATTGAAAATTTTCAAAGTCTATCTTCCTCGTTTGAAGTCGATTTTCAACATTTCTCATATATTTGAATGAGTTTGCATCTAACTTTGTCAGATATCGTCGATTTACATCCATTGAAGCTCATTGAAGTCGATTGTCACTTTGTGTTGATTGAAAATTTTCAAAGTCTATCTTCCTCATTTGAAGTCGAATTTCAACATTTCTTATATATTTGAATGAGTTTGTATCTGACTCTGTCAGATATCGTTGATTTACATTCATTGAAGACCATTGAGGTCGATTGTCAATTTGTGTTTATTGAAAATTTTCAAAGTCTATCTTTCCCATTTGAAGTCGAATTTCAACATTTCTTATATATTTGAATGAGTTTGTATCTAACTTTGTCAGATATCGTCGATTTTCATTCATTGCAGCCCATTGAAGTCGATTATCACTTTGTGTTGATTGAAAATTTTCAAAGTCTATCTTCCTCATTTGAAGTCGAATTTCAACATTTCTCATATATTTAGATGAGTTCGCATCTAACTTTATCAGATATCGTCGATTAACATCCATTGAAGCCCATTGAAGTCGATTGTCACTTTGTGTTTATTGAAAATTTTCAAAGTCTATCTTCCTCATTTGAAGTCGAATTTCAACATTTCTCATATATTTAAATGAGTTCGCATCTAACTTTATCAGATATCGTCGATTAACATCCATTGAAGCCCATTGAAGTCGATTGCCACTTTGGGTTGATTGAAAATTTTCAAAGTCTATCTTCCTCATTTGAAGTCGATTTTCAACATTTCTTATATATTTGAATGAGTTTGTATCTGACTTTGTCAGATATCGTCGATTTACATTCATTGAAGCCCATTGAAATCGATTGCCACTTTGTGTTTATTGAAAATTTTCAAAGTCTATCTTCCTCATTTGAAGTCGAATTTCAACATTTCTTATATATTTGAGTGAGTTCGCATCTAAGTTTATCAGATATCGTCGATTAACATCCATTGAAGCCCATTGAAGTCGATTGTCACTTTGTGTTTACTGAAAATTTTCAAAGTCTATCTTCCTCATTTGAAGTCGAATTTCAACATTTCTCATATATTTAAATGAGTTCGCATCTAACTTTATCAGATATCGTTGATTAACATCCATTGAAGCCCATTGAAGTCGATTGCCACTTTGGGTTGATTGAAAATTTTCAAAGTCTATCTTCCTCATTTGAAGTCGAATTTCAACATTTCTCATATATTTAAATGAGTTCGCATCTAACTTTATCAGATATCGTTGATTAACATCCATTGAAGCCCATTGAAGTCGATTGCCACTTTGGGTTGATTGAAAATTTTCAAAGTCTATCTTCCTCATTTGAAGTCGATTTTCAACATTTCTTATATATTTGAATGAGTTTGTATCTGACTTTGTCAGATATCGTCGATTTACATTCATTGAAGCCCATTGAGGTCGATTGTCAATTTGTGTTTATTGAAAATTTTCAAAGTCTATCTTTCCCATTTGAAGTCGAATTTCAACATTTCTGATATATTTGAATGAGTGTGTATCTGACTCTGTCAGATATCGTCGATTTACATTCATTGAAGCCCATTGAGGTCGATTGTCACATTGTGTTTATTGAAAATTTTCAAAGTCTATCTTCCCCATTTGAATTAGAATTTCAACATTTCTTATATATTTGAATGAGTTTGTATCTGACTTTGTCAGATATCGTCGATTTACATTCATTGAAGCCCATTGAAGTCGATTATCACTTTGTGTTGATTGAAAATTTTCAAAGTCTATCTTACTCATTTGAAGTCGAATTTCAACATTTCTCATATATTTAAATGAGTTCGCATCTAACTTTATCAGATATCGTCGATTAACATCCATTGAAGCCCATTGAAGTCGATTGTCACTTTGTGTTTATTGAAAATTTTCAAAGTCTATCTTCCTCATTTGAAGTCGAATTTCAACATTTCTCATATATTTAAATGAGTTCGCATCTAACTTTATCAGATATCGTCGATTAACATCCATTGAAGCCCATTGAAGTCGATTGCCACTTTGGGTTGATTGAAAATTTTCAAAGTCTATCTTCCTCATTTGAAGTCGATTTTCAACATTCCTTATATATTTGAATGAGTTTGTATCTGACTTTGTCAGATATCGTCGATTTACATTCATTGAAGCCCATTGAAATCGATTGCCACTTTGTGTTTATTGAAAATTTTCAAAGTCTATCTTCCTCATTTGAAGTCGAATTTCAACATTTCTTATATATTTTAGTGAGTTCGCATCTAAGTTTATCAGATATCGTCGATTAACATCCATTGAAGCCCATTGAAGTCGATTGTCACTTTGTGTTTACTGAAAATTTTCAAAGTCTATCTTCCTCATTTGAAGTCGAATTTCAACATTTCTCATATATTTAAATGAGTTCGCATATAACTTTATCAGATATCGTTGATTAACATCCATTGAAGCCCATTGAAGTCGATTGCCACTTTGGGTTGATTGAAAATTTTCAAAGTCTATCTTCCTCATTTGAAGTCGAATTTCAACATTTCTCATATATTTAAATGAGTTCGCATCTAACTTTATCAGATATCGTTGATTAACATCCATTGAAGCCCATTGAAGTCGATTGCCACTTTGGGTTGATTGAAAATTTTCAAAGTCTATCTTCCTCATTTGAAGTCGATTTTCAACATTTCTTATATATTTGAATGAGTTTGTATCTGACTTTGTCAGATATCGTCGATTTACATTCATTGAAGCCCATTGAGGTCGATTGTCAATTTGTGTTTATTGAAAATTTTCAAAGTCTATCTTTCCCATTTGAAGTCGAATTTCAACATTTCTGATATATTTGAATGAGTGTGTATCTGACTCTGTCAGATATCGTCGATTTACATTCATTGAAGCCCATTGAGGTCGATTGTCACATTGTGTTTATTGAAAATTTTCAAAGTCTATCTTCCCCATTTGAATTAGAATTTCAACATTTCTTATATATTTGAATGAGTTTGTATCTGACTTTGTCAGATATCGTCGATTTACATTCATTGAAGCCCATTGAAGTCGATTATCACTTTGTGTTGATTGAAAATTTTCAAAGTCTATCTTACTCATTTGAAGTCGAATTTCAACATTTCTCATATATTTAGATGAGTTCGCATCTAACTTTATCAGATATCGTCGATTAACATCCATTGAAGCCCATTGAAGTCGATTGTCACTTTGTGTTTATTGAAAATTTTCAAAGTCTATCTTCCTCATTTGAAGTCGAATTTCAACATTTCTCATATATTTAAATGAGTTCGCATCTAACTTTATCAGATATCGTCGATTAACATCCATTGAAGCCCATTGAAGTCGATTGCCACTTTGGGTTGATTGAAAATTTTCAAAGTCTATCTTCCTCATTTGAAGTCGATTTTCAACATTTCTTATATATTTGAATGAGTTTGTATCTGACTTTGTCAGATATCGTCGATTTACATCCATTGAAGCTTATTGAAGTCGATTGCCACTTTGTGCTGATTGAAAATTTTCAAAGTCTATCTTCCTTATTTGAAGTCGAATTTCAACATTTCTTATATATTTGAGTGAGTTCGCATCTGACTTTGTCAGATATCTTCGATTAACATCCATTGAAGCTTATTGAAGTCGATTGCCACTTTGTGCTGATTGAAAATTTTCAAAGTCTATCTTCCTCATTTGAAGTCGAATTTCAACATTTCTTATATATTTGAATGAGTTTGTATCTGACTCTGTCAGATATCGTCGATTTACATTCATCGAAGCCCATTGAGGTCGATTCTCACTTTGTGTTGATTGAAAATTTTCAAAGTCTATCTTCCTCATTTGAAGTCGAATTTCAACATTTCTCATATATTCAAATGAGTTCGCATCTAACTTTTTCAGATATCGTCGATTAACATCCATTGAAGCTTATTGAAGTCGATTGCCACTTTGTGTTGATTGAAAATTTTCAAAGTCTATCTTCGTCATTTGAAGTCGAATTTCAACATTTCTTATATATTTGAGTGAGTTCGCATCTAACTTTATCAGATATCGTCGATTAACATCCATTGAAGCCCATTGTAGTCGATTGTCACTTTGTGTTTACTGAAAATTTTCAAAGTCTATCTTCCTCATTTGAAGTCGATTTTCAACATTTCTTATATATTTGAATGAGTTTGTATCTGACTTTGTCAGATATCGTCGATTTACATTCATTGAAGCCCATTGAAATCGATTGCCACTTTGTGTTTATTGAAAATTTTCAAAGTCTATCTTTCCCATTTGAAGTCGAATTTCAACATTTCTTATATATTTGAATGAGTTTGTATCTAACTTTGTCAGATATCGTCGATTTTCATTCATTGCAGCCCATTGAAGTCGATTATCACTTTGTGTTGATTGAAAATTTTCAAAGTCTATCTTCCTCATTTGAAGTCGAATTTCTACATTTCTCATGTATTTAGATGAGTTCGCATCTAACTTTATCAGATATCGTCGATTAACATCCATTGAAGCCCATTGAAGTCGATTGTCACTTTGTGTTTATTGAAAATTTTCAAAGTCTATCTTCCTCATTTGAAGTCGAATTTCAACATTTCTCATATATTTAAATGAGTTCGCATCTAACTTTATCAGATATCGTCGATTAACATCCATTGAAGCCCATTGAAGTCGATTGCTACTTTGGGTTGATTGAAAATTTTCAAAGTCTATCTTCCTCATTTGAAGTCGATTTTCAACATTTCTTATATATTTGAATGAGTTTGTATCTGAGTTTGTCAGATATCGTCGATTTACATTCATTGAAGCCCATTGAAGTCGATTCTCACTTTGTGTTGATTGAAAATTTTCAAAGTCTATCTTCCTCATTTGAAGTCGAATTTCAACATTTTTTATATATTTGAATGAGTTTGTATCTGACTCTGTCAGATATCGTCGATTTACTTTCATCGAAGCCCATTGAGGTCGATTCTCACTTTGTGTTGATTGAAAATTTTCAAAGTCTATCTTCCTCATTTGAAGTCGAATTTCAACATTTCTCATATATTTAAATGAGTTCGCATCTAACTTTATCAGATATCGTTGATTAACATCCATTGAAGCCCATTGAAGTCGATTGCCACTTTGGGTTGATTGAAAATTTTCAAAGTCTATCTTCCTCATTTGAAGTCGATTTTCAACATTTCTTATATATTTGAATGAGTTTGTATCTGACTTTGTCAGATATCGTCGATTTACATTCATTGAAGCCCATTGAGGTCGATTGTCAATTTGTGTTTATTGAAAATTTTCAAAGTCTATCTTTCCCATTTGAAGTCGAATTTCAACATTTCTGATATATTTGAATGAGTGTGTATCTGACTCTGTCAGATATCGTCAATTTACATTCATTGAAGCCCATTGAGGTCGATTGTCACATTGTGTTTATTGAAAATTTTCAAAGTCTATCTTCCCCATTTGAATTCGAATTTCAACATTTCTTATATATTTGAATGAGTTTGTATCTGACTTTGTCAGATATCGTCGATTTACATTCATTGAAGCCCATTGAAGTCGATTATCACTTTGTGTTGATTGAAAATTTTCAAAGTCTATCTTACTCATTTGAAGTCGAATTTCAACATTTCTCATATATTTAAATGAGTTCGCATCTAATTTTATCAGATATCGTCGATTAACATCCATTGAAGCCCATTGAAGTCGATTGTCACTTTGTGTTTATTGAAAATTTTCAAAGTCTATCTTCCTCATTTGAAGTCGAATTTCAACATTTCTCATATATTTAAATGAGTTCGCATCTAACTTTATCAGATATCGTCGATTAACATCCATTGAAGCCCATTGAAGTCGATTGCCACTTTGGGTTGATTGAAAATTTTCAAAGTCTATCTTCCTCATTTGAAGTCGATTTTCAACATTTCTTATATATTTGAATGAGTTTGTATCTGACTTTGTCAGATATCGTCGATTTACATCCATTGAAGCTTATTGAAGTCGATTGCCACTTTGTGCTGATTGAAAATTTTCAAAGTCTATCTTCCTCATTTGAAGTCGAATTTCAACATTTCTTATGAATTTGAATGAGTTCGCATCTAACTTTATCAGATATCGTCGATTAACATCCATTGAAGCTTATTGAAGTCGATTGCCACTTTGTGCTGATTGAAAATTTTCAAAGTCTATCTTCCTCATTTGAAGTCGAATTTCAACATTTCTTATATATTTGAGTGAGTTCGCATCTGACTTTGTCAGATATCGTCGATTTACATTCATCGAAGCCCATTGAGGTCGATTCTCACTTTGTGTTGATTGAAAATTTTCAAAGTCTATCTTCCTCATTTGAAGTCGAATTTCAACATTTCTCATATATTCAAATGAGTTCGCATCTAACTTTATCAGATATCGTCGATTAACATCCATTGAAGCTTTTTGAAGTCGATTGCCACTTTGTGTTGATTGAAAATTTTCAAAGTCTATCTTCCTCATTTGAAGTCGAATTTCAACATTTCTTATATATTTGAGTGAGTTCGCATCTAACTTTATCAGATATCGTCGATTAACATCCATTGAAGCCCATTGTAGTCGATTGTCACTTTGTGTTTACTGAAAATTTTCAAAGTCTATCTTCCTCATTTGAAGTCGAATTTCAACATTTCTCATATATTTAAATGAGTTCGCATCTAATTTTATCAGATATCGTCGATTAACATCCATTGAAGCCCATTGAAGTCGATTGCCACTTTGGGTTGATTGAAAATTTTCAAAGTCTATCTTCCTCATTTGAAGTCGATTTTCAACATTTCTTATATATTTGAATGAGTTTGTATCTGACTTTGTCAGATATCGTCGATTTACATTCATTGAAGCCCATTGAAGTCGATTGTCACTTTGTGTTGATTGAAAATTTTCAAAGTCTATCTTCCTCGTTTGAAGTCGATTTTCAACATTTCTCATATATTTGAATGAGTTTGCATCTAACTTTGTCAGATATCGTCGATTTACATCCATTGAAGCTCATTGAAGTCGATTGTCACTTTGTGTTGATTGAAAATTTTCAAAGTCTATCTTCCTCATTTGAAGTCGAATTTCAACATTTCTTATATATTTGAATGAGTTTGTATCTGACTCTGTCAGATATCGTCGATTTACATTCATTGAAGCCCATTGAGGTCGATTGTCAATTTGTGTTTATTGAAAATTTTCAAAGTCTATCTTTCCCATTTGAAGTCGAATTTCAACATTTCTTATATATTTGAATGAGTTTGTATCTAACTTTGTCAGATATCGTCGATTTACATTCATTGCAGCCCATTGAAGTCGATTATCACTTTGTGTTGATTGAAAATTTTCAAAGTCTATCTTCCTCATTTGAAGTCGAATTTCAACATTTCTCATATATTTAGATGAGTTCGCATCTAACTTTATCAGATATCGTCGATTAACATCCATTGAAGCCCATTGAAGTCGATTGTCACTTTGTGTTTATTGAAAATTTTCAAAGTCTATCTTCCTCATTTGAAGTCGAATTTCAACATTTCTCATATATTCAAATGAGTTCGCATCTAACTTTATCAGATATCGTCGATTAACATCCATTGAAGCCCATTGAAGTCGATTGCCACTTTGGGTTGATTGAAAATTTTCAAAGTCTATCTTCCTCATTTGAAGTCGATTTTCAACATTTCTTATATATTTGAATGAGTTTGTATCTGACTTTGTCAGATATCGTCGATTTACATTCATTGAAGCCCATTGAAGTCGATTGCCACTTTGTGTTTATTGAAAATTTTCAAAGTCTATCTTCCTCATTTGAAGTCGAATTTCAACATTTCTTATATATTTGAGTGAGTTCGCATCTGACTTTGTCAGATATCGTCGATTAACATCCATTCAAGCCCATTGAAGTCGATTGCCACTTTGTGTTTATTGAAAATTTTCAAAGTCTATCTTCCTCATTTGAAGTCGAATTTCAACATTTCTTATATATTTGAATGAGTTTGTATCTGACTCTGTCAGATATCGTCGATTTACATTCATTGAAGCCCATTGAGGTCGATTGTCAATTTGTGTTTATTGAAAATTTTCAAAGTCTATCTTTCCCATTTGAAGTCGAATTTCAACATTTCTTATATATTTGAATGAGTTTGTATCTGACTTTGTCAGATATCGTCGATTTACATTCATTGAAGCCCATTGCAGTCGATTCTCACTTTGTGTTGATTGAAAATTTTCAAAGTCTATCTTTCTCATTTGAAGTCGAATTTCAACATTTCTCATATATTTAAATGAGTTCGCATCTAACTTTATCAGATATCGTCGATTAACATCCATTGAAGCCCATTGAAGTCGATTGTCACTTTGTGTTTATTGAAAATTTTCAAAGTCTATCTACCCCATTTGAATTCGAATTTCAACATTTCTTATATATTTGAATGAGTTTGTATCTGACTTTGTCAGATATCGTCGATTTACATTCATTGAAGCCCATTGAAGTCGATTATCACTTTGTGTTGATTGAAAATTTTCAAAGTCTATCTTCCTCATTTGAAGTCGAATTTCAACATTTCTCATATATTTAAATGAGTTCGCATCTAACTTTATCAGATATCGTCGATTAACATCCATTGAAGCCCATTGAAGTCGATTGTCACTTTGTGTTTATTGAAAATTTTCAAAGTCTATCTTCCTCATTTGAAGTCGAATTTCAACATTTCTCATATATTTAAATGAGTTCGCATCTAACTTTATCAGATATCGTCGATTAACATCCATTGAAGCCCATTCAAGTCGATTGCCACTTTGGGTTGATTGAAAATTTTCAAAGTCTATCTTCCTCATTTGAAGTCGATTTTCAACATTTCTTATATATTTAAATGAGTTTGTATCTGACTTTGTCAGATATCGTCGATTTACATTCATTGAAGCCCATTGAAGTCGATTGCCACTTTGTGTTTATTGAAAATTTTCAAAGTCTATCTTCCTCATTTGAAGTCGAATTTCAACATTTCTTATATATTTGAGTGAGTTCGCATCTGACTTTGTCAGATATCGTCGATTTACATTCATTGAAGCCCATTGAAGTCGATTCTCACTTTGTGTTGATTGAAAATTTTCAAAGTCTATCTTCCTCATTTGAAGTCGAATTTCAACATTTCTCATATATTTAAATGAGTTCGCATCTAACTTTATCAGATATCGTCGATTAACATCCATTGAAGCCCATTGAAGTCGATTGTCACTTTGTGTTGATTGAAAATTTTCAAAGTCTATCTTCCTCATTTGAAGTCGAATTTCAACATTTCTTATATATTTGAGTGAGTTCGCATCTGACTTTGTCAGATATCGTCGATTAACATCCATTCAAGCCCATTGAAGTCGATTGCCACTTTGTGTTTATTGAAAATTTTCAAAGTCTATCTTCCTCATTTGAAGTCGAATTTCAACATCTCTTATATATTTGAATGAGTTTGTATCTGACTCTGTCAGATATCGTCGATTTACATTCATTGAAGCCCATTGAGGTCGATTGTCAATTTGTGTTTATTGAAAATTTTTAAAGTCTATCTTTCCCATTTGAAGTCGAATTTCAACATTTCTTATATATTTGAATGAGTGTGTATCTGACTCTGTCAGATATCGTCGATTCACATTCATTGAAGCCCATTGAGGTCGATTGTCACATTGTGTTTATTGAAAATTTTCAAAGTCTATCTTCCTCATTTGAAGTCGAATTTCAACATTTCTCATATATTTAAATGAGTTCGCATCTAACTTTATCAGATATCGTCGATTAACATCCATTGAAGCCCATTGAAGTCGATTGCCACTTTGGGTTGATTGAAAATTTTCAAAGTCTATCTTCCTCATTTGAAGTCGATTTTCAACATTTCTTATATATTTGAATGAGTTTGTATCTGACTTTGTCAGATATCGTCGATTTACATCCATTGAAGCTTATTGAAGTCGATTGCCACTTTGTGCTGATTGAAAATTTTCAAAGTCTATCTTCCTCATTTGAAGTCGAATTTCAACATTTCTCATATATTTAAATGAGTTCGCATCTAACTTTATCAGATATCGTCGATTAACATCCATTGAAGCCCATTCAAGTCGATTGCCACTTTGGGTTGATTGAAAATTTTCAAAGTCTATCTTCCTCATTTGAAGTCGATTTTCAACATTTCTTATATATTTAAATGAGTTTGTATCTGACTTTGTCAGATATCGTCGATTTACATTCATTGAAGCCCATTGAAGTCGATTGCCACTTTGTGTTTATTGAAAATTTTCAAAGTCTATCTTCCTCATTTGAAGTCGAATTTCAACATTTCTTATATATTTGAGTGAGTTCGCATCTGACTTTGTCAGATATCGTCGATTTACATTCATTGAAGCCCATTGAAGTCGATTCTCACTTTGTGTTGATTGAAAATTTTCAAAGTCTATCTTCCTCATTTGAAGTCGAATTTCAACATTTCTCATATATTTAAATGAGTTCGCATCTAACTTTATCAGATATCGTCGATTAACATCCATTGAAGCCCATTGAAGTCGATTGTCACTTTGTGTTGATTGAAAATTTTCAAAGTCTATCTTCCTCATTTGAAGTCGAATTTCAACATTTCTTATATATTTGAGTGAGTTCGCATCTGACTTTGTCAGATATCGTCGATTAACATCCATTCAAGCCCATTGAAGTCGATTGCCACTTTGTGTTTATTGAAAATTTTCAAAGTCTATCTTCCTCATTTGAAGTCGAATTTCAACATCTCTTATATATTTGAATGAGTTTGTATCTGACTCTGTCAGATATCGTCGATTTACATTCATTGAAGCCCATTGAGGTCGATTGTCAATTTGTGTTTATTGAAAATTTTTAAAGTCTATCTTTCCCATTTGAAGTCGAATTTCAACATTTCTTATATATTTGAATGAGTGTGTATCTGACTCTGTCAGATATCGTCGATTCACATTCATTGAAGCCCATTGAGGTCGATTGTCACATTGTGTTTATTGAAAATTTTCAAAGTCTATCTTCCTCATTTGAAGTCGAATTTCAACATTTCTCATATATTTAAATGAGTTCGCATCTAACTTTATCAGATATCGTCGATTAACATCCATTGAAGCCCATTGAAGTCGATTGCCACTTTGGGTTGATTGAAAATTTTCAAAGTCTATCTTCCTCATTTGAAGTCGATTTTCAACATTTCTTATATATTTGAATGAGTTTGTATCTGACTTTGTCAGATATCGTCGATTTACATCCATTGAAGCTTATTGAAGTCGATTGCCACTTTGTGCTGATTGAAAATTTTCAAAGTCTATCTTCCTCATTTGAAGTCGAATTTCAACATTTCTTATGAATTTGAATGAGTTCGCATCTAACTTTATCAGATATCGTCGATTAACATCCATTGAAGCTTATTGAAGTCGATTGCCACTTTGTGCTGATTGAAAATTTTCAAAGTCTATCTTCCTCATTTGAAGTCGAATTTCAACATTTCTTATATATTTGAGTGAGTTCGCATCTGACTTTGTCAGATATCGTCGATTTACATTCATCGAAGCCCATTGAGGTCGATTCTCACTTTGTGTTGATTGAAAATTTTCAAAGTCTATCTTCCTCATTTGAAGTCGAATTTCAACATTTCTCATATATTCAAATGAGTTCGCATCTAACTTTATCAGATATCGTCGATTAACATCCATTGAAGCTTTTTGAAGTCGATTGCCACTTTGTGTTGATTGAAAATTTTCAAAGTCTATCTTCCTCATTTGAAGTCGAATTTCAACATTTCTTATATATTTGAGTGAGTTCGCATCTAACTTTATCAGATATCGTCGATTAACATCCATTGAAGCCCATTGTAGTCGATTGTCACTTTGTGTTTACTGAAAATTTTCAAAGTCTATCTTCCTCATTTGAAGTCGAATTTCAACATTTCTCATATATTTAAATGAGTTCGCATCTAACTTTATCAGATATCGTCGATTAACATCCATTGAAGCCCATTGAAGTCGATTGCCACTTTGGGTTGATTGAAAATTTTCAAAGTCTATCTTCCTCATTTGAAGTCGATTTTCAACATTTCTTATATATTTGAATGAGTTTGTATCTGACTTTGTCAGATATCGTCGATTTACATTCATTGAAGCCCATTGAAGTCGATTGTCACTTTGTGTTGATTGAAAATTTTCAAAGTCTATCTTCCTCGTTTGAAGTCGATTTTCAACATTTCTCATATATTTGAATGAGTTTGCATCTAACTTTGTCAGATATCGTCGATTTACATCCATTGAAGCTCATTGAAGTCGATTGTCACTTTGTGTTGATTGAAAATTTTCAAAGTCTATCTTCCTCATTTGAAGTCGAATTTCAACATTTCTTATATATTTGAATGAGTTTGTATCTGACTCTGTCAGATATCGTCGATTTACATTCATTGAAGCCCATTGAGGTCGATTGTCAATTTGTGTTTATTGAAAATTTTCAAAGTCTATCTTTCCCATTTGAAGTCGAATTTCAACATTTCTTATATATTTGAATGAGTTTGTATCTAACTTTGTCAGATATCGTCGATTTACATTCATTGCAGCCCATTGAAGTCGATTATCACTTTGTGTTGATTGAAAATTTTCAAAGTCTATCTTCCTCATTTGAAGTCGAATTTCAACATTTCTCATATATTTAGATGAGTTCGCATCTAACTTTATCAGATATCGTCGATTAACATCCATTGAAGCCCATTGAAGTCGATTGTCACTTTGTGTTTATTGAAAATTTTCAAAGTCTATCTTCCTCATTTGAAGTCGAATTTCAACATTTCTCATATATTCAAATGAGTTCGCATCTAACTTTATCAGATATCGTCGATTAACATCCATTGAAGCCCATTGAAGTCGATTGCCACTTTGGGTTGATTGAAAATTTTCAAAGTCTATCTTCCTCATTTGAAGTCGATTTTCAACATTTCTTATATATTTGAATGAGTTTGTATCTGACTTTGTCAGATATCGTCGATTTACATTCATTGAAGCCCATTGAAGTCGATTGCCACTTTGTGTTTATTGAAAATTTTCAAAGTCTATCTTCCTCATTTGAAGTCGAATTTCAACATTTCTTATATATTTGAGTGAGTTCGCATCTGACTTTGTCAGATATCGTCGATTAACATCCATTCAAGCCCATTGAAGTCGATTGCCACTTTGTGTTTATTGAAAATTTTCAAAGTCTATCTTCCTCATTTGAAGTCGAATTTCAACATTTCTTATATATTTGAATGAGTTTGTATCTGACTCTGTCAGATATCGTCGATTTACATTCATTGAAGCCCATTGAGGTCGATTGTCAATTTGTGTTTATTGAAAATTTTCAAAGTCTATCTTTCCCATTTGAAGTCGAATTTCAACATTTCTTATATATTTGAATGAGTTTGTATCTGACTTTGTCAGATATCGTCGATTTACATTCATTGAAGCCCATTGCAGTCGATTCTCACTTTGTGTTGATTGAAAATTTTCAAAGTCTATCTTTCTCATTTGAAGTCGAATTTCAACATTTCTCATATATTTAAATGAGTTCGCATCTAACTTTATCAGATATCGTCGATTAACATCCATTGAAGCCCATTGAAGTCGATTGTCACTTTGTGTTTATTGAAAATTTTCAAAGTCTATCTACCCCATTTGAATTCGAATTTCAACATTTCTTATATATTTGAATGAGTTTGTATCTGACTTTGTCAGATATCGTCGATTTACATTCATTGAAGCCCATTGAAGTCGATTATCACTTTGTGTTGATTGAAAATTTTCAAAGTCTATCTTCCTCATTTGAAGTCGAATTTCAACATTTCTCATATATTTAAATGAGTTCGCATCTAACTTTATCAGATATCGTCGATTAACATCCATTGAAGCCCATTGAAGTCGATTGTCACTTTGTGTTTATTGAAAATTTTCAAAGTCTATCTTCCTCATTTGAAGTCGAATTTCAACATTTCTCATATATTTAAATGAGTTCGCATCTAACTTTATCAGATATCGTCGATTAACATCCATTGAAGCCCATTGAAGTCGATTGCCACTTTGGGTTGATTGAAAATTTTCAAAGTCTATCTTCCTCATTTGAAGTCGATTTTCAACATTTCTTATATATTTAAATGAGTTTGTATCTGACTTTGTCAGATATCGTCGATTTACATTCATTGAAGCCCATTGAAGTCGATTGCCACTTTGTGTTTATTGAAAATTTTCAAAGTCTATCTTCCTCATTTGAAGTCGAATTTCAACATTTCTTATATATTTGAGTGAGTTCGCATCTGACTTTGTCAGATATCGTCGATTTACATTCATTGAAGCCCATTGAAGTCGATTCTCACTTTGTGTTGATTGAAAATTTTCAAAGTCTATCTTCCTCATTTGAAGTCGAATTTCAACATTTCTCATATATTTAAATGAGTTCGCATCTAACTTTATCAGATATCGTCGATTAACATCCATTGAAGCCCATTGAAGTCGATTGTCACTTTGTGTTGATTGAAAATTTTCAAAGTCTATCTTCCTCATTTGAAGTCGAATTTCAACATTTCTTATATATTTGAGTGAGTTCGCATCTGACTTTGTCAGATATCGTCGATTAACATCCATTCAAGCCCATTGAAGTCGATTGCCACTTTGTGTTTATTGAAAATTTTCAAAGTCTATCTTCCTCATTTGAAGTCGAATTTCAACATCTCTTATATATTTGAATGAGTTTGTATCTGACTCTGTCAGATATCGTCGATTTACATTCATTGAAGCCCATTGAGGTCGATTGTCAATTTGTGTTTATTGAAAATTTTTAAAGTCTATCTTTCCCATTTGAAGTCGAATTTCAACATTTCTTATATATTTGAATGAGTGTGTATCTGACTCTGTCAGATATCGTCGATTCACATTCATTGAAGCCCATTGAGGTCGATTGTCACATTGTGTTTATTGAAAATTTTCAAAGTCTATCTTCCCCATTTGAATTCGAATTTCAACATTTCTTATATATTTGAATGAGTTTGTATCTGACTTTGTCAGATATCGTCGATTTACATTCATTGAAGCCCATTGAAGTCGATTATCACTTTGTGTTGATTGAAAATTTTCAAAGTCTATCTTACTCATTTGAAGTCGAATTTCAACATTTCTCATATATTTAAATGAGTTCGCATCTAACTTTATCAGATATCGTCGATTAACATCCATTGAAGCCCATTGAAGTCGATTGTCACTTTGTGTTTATTGAAAAATTTCAAAGTCTATCTTCCTCATTTCAAGTCGAATTTCAACATTTCTCATATATTTAAATGAGTTCGCATCTAACTTTATCAGATATCGTCGATTAACATCCATTGAAGCCCATTGAAGTCGATTGCCACTTTGGGTTGATTGAAAATTTTCAAAGTCTATCTTCCTCATTTGAAGTCGATTTTCAACATTTCTTATATATTTGAATGAGTTTGTATCTGACTTTGTCAGATATCGTCGATTTACATTCATTGAAGCCCATTGAAGTCGATTCTCACTTTGTGTTGATTGAAAATTTCCAAAGTCTATCTTCCTCATTTGAAGTCAAATTTCAACATTTCTTATATATTTAAATGAGTTCGCATCTAACTTTATCAGATATCGTCGATTAACATCCATTGAAGCCCATTGAAGTCGATTGTCACTTTGTGTTTATTGAAAATTTTCAAAGTCTATCTTCCTCATTTGAAGTCGAATTTCAACATTTCTTATATATTTGAGTGAGTTTGCATCTAACTTTGTCAGATATCGTCGATTTACATTCATTGAAGCCCATTGAAGTCGATTGCCACTTTGTGTTTATTGAAAATTTTCAAAGTCTATCTTCCTCATTTGAAGTCGAATTTCAACATTTCTTATATATTTGAGTGAGTTCGCATCTGACTTTGTCAGATATCGTCGATTAACATCCATTGAAGCCCATTGAAGTCGATTGCCACTTTGTGTTTATTGAAAATTTTCTAAGTCTATCTTCCTCATTTGAAGTCGAATTTCAACATTTCTTATATATTTGAGTGAGTTCGCATCTGACTTTGTCAGATATCGTCGATTAAGATCCATTGAAGCCCATTGAAGTCGATTGCCACTTTGTGTTGATTGAAAATTTTCAAAATCTATCTTCCTCGTTTGAAGTCGATTTTCAACATTTCTCATATATTTGAATGAGTTTGCATCTAACTTTATCAGATATCGTCGATTAACATCCATTGAAGCCCATTGAAGTCGATTGCCACTTTGGGTTGATTGAAAATTTTCAAAGTCTATCTTCCTCATTTGAAGTCGATTTTCAACATTTCTTATATATTTGAGTGAGTTCGCATCTGACTTTGTCAGATATCGTCGATTCACATTCATTGAAGCCCATTGAGGTCGATTGTCACATTGTGTTTATTGAAAATTTTCAAAGTCTATCTTCCCCATTTGAATTCGAATTTCAACATTTCTTATATATTTGAATGAGTTTGTATCTGACTTTGTCAGATATCGTCGATTTACATTCATTGAAGCCCATTGAAGTCGATTATCACTTTGCGTTGATTGAAAATTTTCAAAGTCTATCTTACTCATTTGAAGTCGAATTTCAACATTTCTCATATATTTAAATGAGTTCGCATCTAACTTTATCAGATATCGTCGATTAACATCCATTGAAGCACATTGAAGTCGATTGTCACTTTGTGTTTATTGAAAATTTTCAAAGTCTATCTTCCTCATTTGAAGTCGAATTTCAACATTTGTCATATATTTAAATGAGTTCGCATCTAACTTTATCAGATATCGTCGATTAACATCCATTGAAGCCCATTGAAGTCGATTGCCACTTTGGGTTGATTGAAAATTTTCAAAGTCTATCTTCCTCATTTGAAGTCGATTTTCAACATTTCTTATATATTTGAGTGAGTTCGCATCTGACTTTGTCAGATATCTTCGATTAACATCCATTGAAGCCCATTGAAGTCGATTGCCACTTTGTGTTTATTGAAAATTTCCAAAGTCTATCTTCCTCATTTGAAGTCGAATTTCAACATTTCTTATATATTTGAGTGAGTTCGCATCTGACTTTGTCAGATATCGTCGATTAACATCCATTGAAGCCCATTGAAGTCGATTGCCACTTTGGGTTGATTGAAAATATTCAAAAACTATCTTCCTCGTTTGAAGTCGATTTTCAACATTTCTCATATATTTGAATGAGTTCGCATCTAACTTTATCAGATATCGTCGATTAACATCCATTGAAGCCCATTGAAGTCGATTGTCACTTTGTGTTTATTGAAAATTTTCAAAGTCTATCTTCCTCATTTGAAGTCGAATTTCAACATTTCTTATATATTTGAGTGAGTTCGCATCTGACTTTGTCAGATATCGTCGATTAACATTCATTGAAGCCCATTGAAGTCGATTGCCACTTTGGGTTGATTGAAAATTTTCAAAATCTATCTTCCTCGTTTGAAGTCGATTTTCAACATTTCTCATATATTTGAATGAGTTTGCATCTAACTTTATCAGATATCGTCGATTAACATCCATTGAAGCTCATTGAAGTCGATTGTCACTTTGTGTTGATTGAAAATTTTCAAAGTCTATCTTCCTCATTTGAAGTCGAATTTCAACATTTCTTATATATTTGAATGAGTTTGTATCTGACTCTGTCAGATATCGTCGATTAACATCCATTGAAGCCCATTGAAGTCGATTGCCACTTTGGGTTGATTGAAAATTTTCAAAATCTATCTTCCTCGTTTGAAGTCGATTTTCAACATTTCTCATATATTTGAATGAGTTTGCATCTAACTTTATCAGATATCGTCGATTAACATCCATTGAAGCCCATTGAAGTCGATTGTCACTTTGTGTTTATTGAAAATTTTCAAAGTCTATCTTCCTCATTTGAAGTCGAATTTCAACATTTCTTATGAATTTGAATGAGTTTGCATCTAACTTTGTCAGATATCGTCGATTTACATCCATTGAAGCCCATTGAAGTCGATTGTCACTTTGTGTTTATTGAAAATTTTCAAAGTCTATCTACCCCATTTGAATTCGAATTTCAACATTTCTCATATATTTGAATGAGTTTGTATCTGACTTTGTCAGATATCGTTGATTTACATTCATTGAAGCCCATTGAAGTCGATTATCACTTTGTGTTGATTGAAAATTTTCAAAGTCTATCTTCCTCATTTGAAGTCGAATTTCAACATTTCTCATATATTTAAATGAGTTCGCATCTAACTTTATCAGATATCGTCGATTAACATCCATTGAAGCCCATTGAAGTCGATTGTCACTTTGTGTTTATTGAAAATTTTCAAAGTCTATCTTCCTCATTTGAAGTCGAATTTCAACATTTCTCATATATTTAAATGAGTTCGCATCTAACTTTATCAGATATCGTCGATTAACATCCATTGAAGCCCATTGAAGTCGATTGCCACTTTGGGTTGATTGAAAATTTTCGAAGTCTATCTTCCTCATTTGAAGTCGATTTTCAACATTTCTTATATATTTGAATGAGTTTGTATCTGACTTTGTCAGATATCGTCGATTTACATTCATTGAAGCCCATTGAAGTCGATTGCCACTTTGTGTTTATTGAAAATTTTCAAAGTCTATCTTCCTCATTTGAAGTCGAATTTCAACATTTCTTATATATTTGAGTGAGTTCGCATCTGACTTTGTCAGATATCGTCGATTAACATCCATTGAAGCCCATTGAAGTCGATTGCCACTTTGTGTTTATTGAAAATTTCCAAAGTCTATCTTCCTCATTTGAAGTCGAATTTCAACATTTCTTATATATTTGAGTGAGTTCGCATCTGACTTTGTCAGATATCGTCGATTAACATCCATTGAAGCCCATTGAAGTCGATTGCCACTTTGGGTTGATTGAAAATATTCAAAATCTATCTTCCTCGTTTGAAGTCGATTTTCAACATTTCTCATATATTTGAATGAGTTCGCATCTAACTTTATCAGATATCGTCGATTAACATCCATTGAAGCCCATTGAAGTCGATTGTCACTTTGTGTTTATTGAAAATTTTCAAAGTCTATCTTCCTCATTTGAAGTCGAATTTCAACATTTCTTATATATTTGAGTGAGTTCGCATCTGACTTTGTCAGATATCTTCGATTAACATCCATTGAAGCCCATTGAAGTCGATTGCCACTTTGGGTTGATTGAAAATTTTCAAAATCTATCTTCCTCGTTTAAAGTCGATTTTCAACATTTCTCATATATTTGAATGAGTTTGCATCTAACTTTATCACATATCGTCGATTAACATCCATTGAAGCTCATTGAAGTCGATTGTCACTTTGTGTTGATTGAAAATTTTCAAAGTCTATCTTCCTCATTTGAAGTCGAATTTCAACATTTCTCATATATTTGAATGAGTGTGTATCTGACTCTGTCAGATATCGTCGATTTACATTCATTGAAGCCCATTGAGGTCGATTGTCACATTGTGTTTATTGAAAATTTTCAAAGTCTATCTTCCCCATTTGAATTCGAATCTCAACATTTCTTATATATTTGAATGAGTTTGTATCTGACTTGGTCAGATATCGTCGATTTACATTCATTGAAGCCCATTGAAGTCGATTATCACTTTGTGTTGATTGAAAATTTTCAAAGTCTATCTTACTCATTTGAAGTCGAATTTCAACATTTCTCATATATTTAAATGAGTTCGCATCTAACTTTATCAGATATCGTCGATTAACATCCATTGAAGCCCATTGAAGTCGATTGTCACTTTGTGTTTATTGAAAATTTTCAAAGTATATCTTCCTCATTTGAAGTCGATTTTCAACATTTCTTATATATTTGAATGAGTTTGTATCTGACTTTGTCAGATATCGTCGATTTACATTCATTGAAGCCCATTGAAGTCGATTCTCACTTTGTGTTGATTGAAAATTTCCAAAGTCTATCTTCCTCATTTGAAGTCAAATTTCAACATTTCTTATATATTTAAATGAGTTCGCATCTAACTTTATCAGATATCGTCGATTAACATCCATTGAAGCCCATTGAAGTCGATTGTCACTTTGTGTTTATTGGAAATTTTCAAAGTCTATCTTCCTCATTTGAAGTCGAATTTCAACATTTCTTATATATTTGAGTGAGTTTGCATCTAACTTTGTCAGATATCGTCGATTTACATTCATTGAAGCCCATTGAAGTCGATTGCCACTTTGTGTTTATTGAAAATTTTCAAAGTCTATCTTCCTCATTTGAAGTCGAATTTCAACATTTCTTATATATTTGAGTGAGTTCACATCTGACTTTGTCAGATATCGTCGATTAACATCCATTGAAGCCCATTGAAGTCGATTGCCACTTTGTGTTTATTGAAAATTTTCAAAGTCTATCTTCCTCATTTGAAGTCGAATTTCAACATTTCTTATATATTTGAGTGAGTTCACATCTGACTTTGTCAGATATCGTCGATTAACATCCATTGAAGCCCATTGAAGTCGATTGCCACTTTGTGTTTATTGAAAATTTTCAAAGTCTATCTTCCTCATTTGAAGTCGAATTTCAACATTTCTTATATATTTGAGTGAGTTCGCATTTAACTTTATCAGATATCGTCGATTAACATCCATTGAAGCCCATTGAAGTCGATTGTCACTTTGTGTTTATTGAAAATTTCCAAAGTCTATCTTCCTCATTTGAAGTCGAATTTCAACATTTCTTATATATTTGAATGAGTTTGTATCTGACTCTGTCAGATATCGTCGATTTACATTCATTGAAGCCCATTGAGGTCGATTGTCAATTTGTGTTTATTTAAAATTCTCAAAGTCTATCTTTCCCATTTGAAGTCGAATTTCAACATTTCTTATATATTTGAGTGAGTTCGCATCTGACTTTGTCAGATATCGTCGATTAAGATCCATTGAAGCCCATTGAAGTCGATTGCCACTTTGTGTTTATTGAAAATTTTCAAAGTCTATCTTCCTCATTTGAAGTCGAATTTCAACATTTCTTATATATTTGAGTGAGTTCGCATCTGACTTTGTCAGATATCGTCGATTAACATCCATTGAAGCCCATTGAAGTCGATTGCCACTTTGGGTTGATTGAAAATTTTCAAAATCTATCTTCCTCGTTTGAAGTCGATTTTCAACATTTCTCATATATTTGAATGAGTTCGCATTTAACTTTATCAGATATCGTCGATTAACATCCATTGAAGCCCATTGAAGTCGATTGTCACTTTGTGTTTATTGAAAATTTCCAAAGTCTATCTTCCTCATTTGAAGTCAAATTTCAACATTTCTTATATATTTAAATGAGTTCGCATCTGACTTTGTCAGATATCGTCGATTTACATCCATTGAAGCTCATTGAAGTCGATTGTCACTTTGTGTTGATTGAAAATTTTCAAAGTCTATCTTCCTCATTTGAAGTCGAATTTCAACATTTCTTATATATTTGAATGAGTTTGTATCTGACTTTGTCAGATATCGTCGATTTACATTCATTGAAGCCCATTGCAGTCGGTTCTCACTTTGTGTTGATTGAAAATTTTCAAAGTCTATCTTTCTCATTAAGTCGAATTTCAACATTTCTCATATATTTAAATGAGTTCGCATCTAACTTTATCAGATATCGTCGATTAACATCCATTGAAGCCCATTGAAGTCGATTGTCACTTTGTGTTTATTGAAAATTTTCAAAGTCTATCTTCCTCATTTGAAGTCGAATTTCAACATTTCTCATATATTTAAATGAGTTCGCATCTAACTTTATCAGATATCGTCGATTAACATCCATTGAAGCCCATTGAAGTCGATTGCACCTTGAATTGATTGAAAATTTTCAAAGTCTATCTTCCTCATTTGAAGTCGATTTTCAACATTTCTCATATATTTAAATGAGTTCGCATCTAACTTTATCAGATATCGTCGATTTACATCCATTGAAGCCCATTGAAGTCGATTGCCACTTTGTGTTTATTGAAAATTTTCAAAGTCTATCTTCCTCATTTGAAGTCGATTTTCAACATTTCTCATATATTTGAATGAGTTTGCATCTAACTTTGTCAGATATCGTCGATTTACATTCATTGAAGCCCATTGAAGTCGATTGCCACTTTGTGTTTATTGAAAATTTTCAAAGTCTATCTTCCTCATTTGAAGTCGAATTTCAACATTTCTTATATATTTGAGTGAGTTCACATCTGACTTTGTCAGATATCGTCGATTAACATCCATTGAAGCCCATTGAAGTCGATTGCCACTTTGTGTTTATTGAAAATTTTCAAAGTCTATCTTCCTCATTTGAAGTCGAATTTCAACATTTCTTATATATTTGAGTGAGTTCACATCTGACTTTGTCAGATATCGTCGATTAACATCCATTGAAGCCCATTGAAGTCGATTGCCACTTTGTGTTTATTGAAAATTTTCAAAGTCTATCTTCCTCATTTGAAGTCGAATTTCAACATTTCTTATATATTTGAGTGAGTTCGCATTTAACTTTATCAGATATCGTCGATTAACATCCATTGAAGCCCATTGAAGTCGATTGTCACTTTGTGTTTATTGAAAATTTCCAAAGTCTATCTTCCTCATTTGAAGTCAAATTTCAACATTTCTTATATATTTAAATGAGTTCGCATCTGACTTTGTCAGATATCGTCGATTTACATCCATTGAAGCTCATTGAAGTCGATTGTCACTTTGTGTTGATTGAAAATTTTCAAAGTCTATCTTCCTCATTTGAAGTCGAATTTCAACATTTCTTATATATTTGAATGAGTTTGAATCTGACTCTGTCAGATATCGTCGATTTACATTCATTGAAGCCCATTGAGGTCGATTGTCAATTTGTGTTTATTGAAAATTCTCAAAGTCTATCTTTCCCATTTGAAGTCGAATTTCAACATTTCTTATATATTTGAGTGAGTTCGCATCTGACTTTGTCAGATATCGTCGATTAAGATCCATTGAAGCCCATTGAAGTCGATTGCCACTTTGTGTTTATTGAAAATTTTCAAAGTCTATCTTCCTCATTTGAAGTCGAATTTCAACATTTCTTATATATTTGAGTGAGTTCGCATCTGACTTTGTCAGATATCGTCGAATAACATCCATTGAAGCCCATTGAAGTCGATTGCCACTTTGGGTTGATTGAAAATTTTCAAAATCTATCTTCCTCGTTTGAAGTCGATTTTCAACATTTCTCATATATTTGAATGAGTTCGCATTTAACTTTATCAGATATCGTCGATTAACATCCATTGAAGCCCATTGAAGTCGATTGTCACTTTGTGTTTATTGAAAATTTCCAAAGTCTATCTTCCTCATTTGAAGTCAAATTTCAACATTTCTTATATATTTAAATGAGTTCGCATCTGACTTTGTCAGATATCGTCGATTTACATCCATTGAAGCTCATTGAAGTCGATTGTCACTTTGTGTTGATTGAAAATTTTCAAAGTCTATCTTCCTCATTTGAAGTCGAATTTCAACATTTCTTATATATTTGAATGAGTTTGTATCTGACTTTGTCAGATATCGTCGATTTACATTCATTGAAGCCCGTTGCAGTCGATTCTCACTTTGTGTTGATTGAAAATTTTCAAAGTCTATCTTTCTCATTTGAAGTCGAATTTCAACATTTCTCATATATTTAAATGAGTTCGCATCTAACTTTATCAGATATCGTCGATTAACATCCATTGAAGCCCATTGAAGTCGATTGTCACTTTGTGTTTATTGAAAATTTTCAAAGTCTATCTTCCTCATTTGAAGTCGAATTTCAACATTTCTTATATATTTGAGTGAGTTCGCATCTGACTTTGTCAGATATCGTCGATTAACATCCATTGAAGCCCATTGAAGTCGATTGCCACTTTGGGTTGATTGAAAATTTTCAAAGTCTATCTTCCTCGTTTGAAGTCGATTTTCAACATTTCTCATATATTTGAATGAGTTTGCATCTAACTTTGTCAGATATCGTCGATTTACATCCATTGAAGCTCATTGAAGTCGATTGTCACTTTGTGTTGATTGAAAATTTTCAAAGTCTATCTTCCTCATTTGAAGTCGAATTTCAACATTTCTTATATATTTAAATGAGTTCGCATCTAACTTTATCAGATATCGTCGATTAACATCCATTGAAGCCCATTGAAGTCGATTGCCACTTTGGGTTGATTGAAAATTTTCAAAGTCTATCTTCCTCATTTGAAGTCGATTTTCAGCATTTTTCATATATTTGAATGAGTTTGTATCTGACTTTGTCAGATATCGTCGATTTACATTCATTGAAGCCCATTGAGGTCGATTGTCAATTTGTGTTTATTGAAAATTTTCAAAGTCTATCTTTCCCATTTGAAGTCGAATTTCAACATTTCTTATATATTTGAATGAGTTTGAATCTGACTTTGTCAGACATCGTCGATTTACATTCATTGAAGCCCATTGCAGTCGATTCTCACTTTGTGTTGATTGAAAATTTTCAAAGTATATCTTCCTCATTTGAAGTCGAATTTCCACATTTCTCATATATTTAAATGAGTTCGCATCTAACTTTATCAGATATCGTCGATTAACATCCATTGAAGCCCATTGAAGTCGATTGTCACTTTGTGTTTATTGAAAATTTTCAAAGTCTATCTTCCTCATTTGAAGTCGAATTTCAACATTTCTCATATATTTAAATGAGTTCGCATCTAACTTTATCAGATATCGTCGATTAACATCCATTGAAGCCCATTGAAGTCGATTGCCACTTTGATTTGATTGAAAATTTTCAAAGTCTATCTTCCTCATTTGAAGTCGATTTTCAACATTTCTCATATATTTAAATGAGTTCGCATCTAACTTTATCAGATATCGTCGATTAACATCCATTGAAGCCCATTGAAGTCGATTGTCACTTTGTGTTTATTGAAAATTTTCAAAGTCTATCTTCCTCATTTGAAGTCGAATTTCAACATTTCTCATATATTTAAATGAGTTCGCATCTAACTTTATCAGATATCGTCGATTAACATCCATTGAAGCCCATTGAAGTCGATTGCCACTTTGGGTTGATTGAAAATTTTCAAAGTCTATCTTTCTCATTTGAAGCCGATTTTCAACATTTCTTATATATTTGAATGAGTTTGTATCTGACTTTGTCAGATATCGTCGATTTACATTCATTGAAGCCCATTGAAGTCGATTCTCACTTTGTGTTGATTGAAAATTTCCAAAGTCTATCTTCCTCATTTGAAGTCAAATTTCAACATTTCTTATATATTTAAATGAGTTCGCATCTGACTTTGTCAGATATCGTCGATTTACATCCATTGAAGCTCATTGAAGTCGATTGTCACTTTGTGTTGATTGAAAATTTTCAAAGTCTATCTTCCTCATTTGAAGTCGAATTTCAACATTTCTTATATATTTGAATGAGTTTGTATCTGACTTTGTCAGATATCGTCGATTTACATTCATTGAAGCCCGTTGCAGTCGATTCTCACTTTGTGTTGATTGAAAATTTTCAAAGTCTATCTTTCTCATTTGAAGTCGAATTTCAACATTTCTCATATATTTAAATGAGTTCGCATCTAACTTTATCAGATATCGTCGATTAACATCCATTGAAGCCCATTGAAGTCGATTGCCACTTTGATTTGATTGAAAATTTTCAAAGTCTATCTTCCTCATTTGAAGTCGATTTTCAGCATTTTTCATATATTTGAATGAGTTTGTATCTGACTTTGTCAGATATCGTCGATTTACATTCATTGAAGCCCATTGAGGTCGATTGTCAATTTGTGTTTATTGAAAATTTTCAAAGTCTATCTTTCCCATTTGAAGTCGAATTTCAACATTTCTTATATATTTGAATGAGTTTGAATCTGACTTTGTCAGACATCGTCGATTTACATTCATTGAAGCCCATTGCAGTCGATTCTCACTTTGTGTTGATTGAAAATTTTCAAAGTATATCTTCCTCATTTGAAGTCGAATTTCCACATTTCTCATATATTTAAATGAGTTCGCATCTAACTTTATCAGATATCGTCGATTAACATCCATTGAAGCCCATTGAAGTCGATTGTCACTTTGTGTTTATTGAAAATTTTCAAAGTCTATCTTCCTCATTTGAAGTCGAATTTCAACATTTCTCATATATTTAAATGAGTTCGCATCTAACTTTATCAGATATCGTCGATTAACATCCATTGAAGCCCATTGAAGTCGATTGCCACTTTGATTTGATTGAAAATTTTCAAAGTCTATCTTCCTCATTTGAAGTCGATTTTCAACATTTCTCATATATTTAAATGAGTTCGCATCTAACTTTATCAGATATCGTCGATTAACATCCATTGAAGCCCATTGAAGTCGATTGTCACTTTGTGTTTATTGAAAATTTTCAAAGTCTATCTTCCTCATTTGAAGTCGAATTTCAACATTTCTCATATATTTAAATGAGTTCGCATCTAACTTTATCAGATATCGTCGATTAACATCCATTGAAGCCCATTGAAGTCGATTGCCACTTTGGGTTGATTGAAAATTTTCAAAGTCTATCTTTCTCATTTGAAGCCGATTTTCAACATTTCTTATATATTTGAATGAGTTTGTATCTGACTTTGTCAGATATCGTCGATTTACATTCATTGAAGCCCATTGAAGTCGATTCTCACTTTGTGTTGATTGAAAATTTCCAAAGTCTATCTTCCTCATTTGAAGTCAAATTTCAACATTTCTTATATATTTAAATGAGTTCGCATCTAACTTTATCAGATATCGTCGATTAACATCCATTGAAGCCCATTGAAGTCGATTGCCACTTTGATTTGATTGAAAATTTTCAAAGTCTATCTTCCTCATTTGAAGTCGATTTTCAACATTTCTCATATATTTAAATGAGTTCGCATCTAACTTTATCAGATATCGTCGATTAACATCCATTGAAGCCCATTGAAGTCGATTGTCACTTTGTGTTTATTGAAAATTTTCAAAGTCTATCTTCCTCATTTGAAGTCGAATTTCAACATTTCTCATATATTTAAATGAGTTCGCTTCTAACTTTATCAGATATCGTCGATTAACATCCATTGAAGCCCATTGAAGTCGATTGCCACTTTGGGTTGATTGAAAATTTTCAAAGTCTATCTTTCTCATTTGAAGTCGATTTTCAACATTTCTTATATATTTGAATGAGTTTGTATCTGACTTTGTCAGATATCGTCGATTTACATTCATTGAAGCCCATTGAAGTCGATTCTCACTTTGTGTTGATTGAAAATTTCCAAAGTCTATCTTCCTCATTTGAAGTCAAATTTCAACATTTCTTATATATTTAAATGAGTTCGCATCTAACTTTATCAGATATCGTCGATTAACATCCATTGAAGCCCATTGAAGTCGATTGTCACTTTGTGTTTATTGGAAATTTTCAAAGTCTATCTTCCTCATTTGAAGTCGAATTTCAACATTTCTTATATATTTGAGTGAGTTTGTATCTGACTTTGTCAGATATCGTCGATTTACATTCATTGAAGCCCATTGCAGTCGATTCTCACTTTGTGTTGATTGAAAATTTTCAAAGTCTATCTTTCTCATTTGAAGTCGAATTTCAACATTTCTCATATATTTAAATGAGTTCGCATCTAACTTTATCAGATATCGTCGATTAACATCCATTGAAGCCCATTGAAGTCGATTGTCACTTTGTGTTTATTGAAAATTTTCAAAGTCTATCTTCCTCATTTGAAGTCGAATTTCAACATTTCTTATATATTTGAGTGAGTTCGCATCTGACTTTGTCAGATATCGTCGATTAACATCCATTGAAGCCCATTGAAGTCGATTGCCACTTTGGGTTGATTGAAAATTTTCAAAGTCTATCTTCCTCGTTTGAAGTCGATTTTCAACATTTCTCATATATTTGAATGAGTTTGCATCTAACTTTGTCAGATATCGTCGATTTACATCCATTGAAGCTCATTGAAGTCGATTGTCACTTTGTGTTGATTGAAAATTTTCAAAGTCTATCTTCCTCATTTGAAGTCGAATTTCAACATTTCTTATATTTTTAAATGAGTTCGCATCTAACTTTATCAGATATCGTCGATTAACATCCATTGAAGCCCATTGAAGTCGATTGTCACTTTGTGTTTATTGAAAATTTTCAAAGTCTATCTTCCTCATTTGAAGTCGAATTTCAACATTTCTCATATATTTAAATGAGTTCGCATCTAACTTTATCAGATATGGTCGATTAACATCCATTGAAGCCCATTGAAGTCGATTGCCACTTTGGGTTGATTGAAAATTTTCAAAGTCTATCTTCCTCATTTGAAGTCGATTTTCAACATTTTTCATATATTTGAATGAGTTTGTATCTGACTTTGTCAGATATCGTCGATTTACATTCATTGAAGCCCATTGAGGTCGATTGTCAATTTGTGTTTATTGAAAATTTTCAAAGTCTATCTTCCTCATTTGAAGTCGAATTTCAACATTTCTCATATATTTAAATGAGTTCGCATCTAACTTTATCAGATATCGTCGATTAACATCCATTGAAGCCCATTGAAGTCGATTGCCACTTTGGGTTGATTGAAAATTTTCAAAGTCTATCTTTCTCATTTGAAGTCGATTTTCAACATTTCTTATATATTTGAATGAGTTTGTATCTGACTTTGTCAGATATCGTCGATTTACATTCATTGAAGCCCATTGGAGTCGATTCTCACTTTGTGTTGATTGAAAATTTCCAAAGTCTATCTTCCTCATTTGAAGTCGAATTTCAACATTTCTCATATATTTAAATGAGTTCGCATCTAACTTTATCAGATATCGTCGATTAACATCCATTGAAGCCCATTGAAGTCGATTGCCACTTTGGGTTGATTGAAAATTTTCAAAGTATATCTTTCTCATTTGAAGTCGAATTTCAACATTTCTCATATATTTAAATGAGTTCGCATCTAACTTTATCAGATATCGTCGATTAACATCCATTGAAGCCCATTGAAGTCGATTGTCACTTTGTGTTTATTGAAAATTTTCAAAGTCTATCTTCCTCATTTGAAGTCGAATTTCAACATTTCTCATATATTTAAATGAGTTCGCATCTAACTTTATCAGATATCGTCGATTAACATCCATTGAAGCCCATTGAAGTCGATTGCCACTTTGGGTTGATTGAAAATTTTCAAAGTATATCTTTCTCATTTGAAGTCGAATTTCAACATTTCTCATATATTTAAATGAGTTCGCATCTAACTTTATCAGATATCGTCGATTAACATCCATTGAAGCCCATTGAAGTCGATTGTCACTTTGTGTTTATTGAAAATTTTCAAAGTCTATCTTCCTCATTTGAAGTCGAATTTCAACATTTCTCATATATTTAAATGAGTTCGCATCTAACTTTATCAGATATCGTCGATTAACATCCATTGAAGCCCATTGAAGTCGATTGCCACTTTGGGTTGATTGAAAATTTTCAAAGTCTATCTTTCTCATTTGAAGTCGATTTTCAACATTTCTTATATATTTGAATGAGTTTGTATCTGACTTTGTCAGATATCGTCGATTTACATTCATTGAAGCCCATTGAAGTCGATTCTCACTTTGTGTTGATTGAAAATTTCCAAAGTCTATCTTCCTCATTTGAAGTCAAATTTCAACATTTCTTATATATTTAAATGAGTTCGCATCTAACTTTATCAGATATCGTCGATTAACATCCATTGAAGCCCATTGAAGTCGATTGCCACTTTGATTTGATTGAAAATTTTCAAAGTCTATCTTCCTCATTTGAAGTCGATTTTCAACATTTCTCATATATTTAAATGAGTTCGCATCTAACTTTATCAGATATCGTCGATTAACATCCATTGAAGCCCATTGAAGTCGATTGTCACTTTGTGTTTATTGAAAATTTTTAAAGTCTATCTTCCTCATTTGAAGTCGAATTTCAACATTCCTCATATATTTAAATGAGTTCGCATCTAACTTTATCAGATATCGTCGACTAACATCCATTGAAGCCCATTGAAGTCGATTGCCACTTTGGGTTGATTGAAAATTTTCAAAGTCTATCTTTCTCATTTGAAGTCGATTTTCAACATTTCTTATATATTTGAATGAGTTTGTATCTGACTTTGTCAGATATCGTCGATTTACATTCATTGAAGCCCATTGAAGTCGATTCTCACTTTGTGTTGATTGAAAATTTCCAAAGTCTATCTTCCTCATTTGAAGTCAAATTTCAACATTTCTTATATATTTAAATGAGTTCGCATCTAACTTTATCAGATATCGTCGATTTACATTCATTGAAGCCCATTGAAGTCGATTCTCACTTTGTGTTGATTGAAAATTTTCAAAGTCTATCTTCCTCATTTGAAATCGAATTTCAACATTTCTCATATATTTGAATGAGTTTGCATCCTCCTTTGTCAGATATCGTCGATTTACATTCATTGAAGCCCATTGAAGCCGATTCTCACTTTGTGTTGATTGAAAATTGTCAAAGTCTATCTTCCTCATTTGAAGTCGAATTTCAACATTTCTCATATATTTGAATGAGTTTGCATCTAACTTTGTCAGATATCGTCGATTTACATTCATTGAAGCCCATTGAAGTCGATTCTCACTTTGTGTTGATTGAAAATTTTCAAAGTCTATCTTCCTCATTTGAAGTCGAATTTCAACATTTCTCATATATTTGAATGAGTTCGCATCTAACTTTATCAGATATCGTCGATTTACATTCATTGAAGCCCATTGAGGTCGATTGTCACTTTGTGTTTATTGAAAATTTTATCATTTTAAATTTTTTTTAAAATATTAGTAGTGTCAGGAATCAATTGAAGGCGCCTACGGGAATGAAATACTATAACAAATATTATGTTGAATTATGCTAAGCAAATACTATAACGTTATTTTTGACAAAACGACAGATGTTGCCACGCATCACAAATGTCTATTGACTCACAAGAAAGTTTGGTAGGATTCATTGACTGTCATGCTAGTAATTAAGGAAGTACGACGCATGAGACCTACTTTGGTGGTGAAGTACTGGATAATACTATAACAACATTATAGGGGCTGATACATGCAACTTATTGTTAAGTGAACAAAAGGGAGCTGTTACAGTACTGATGATTTTGTTCTTCATATGTAATTGTGTCTTTGGGGACAATTGAAGGTTTATACTTTATACCGTGTACACTTATACCGTATAAGTTTGTTTGAGGACCTAACATTTTTGATATGTAAATGTGTATTTGGGGTCACTGGAAAGGTATATACGGTATAAGTTTATACCGTATATGTTATACAGTTTAAACTTATACTGTCCCCGTATAAACACTTATCCATATATATATATATATATATATATATATATATATATATATATATATATATATATTAGTTTCAGTGCATCTTCGAGTTGCAAAGAAAAAATTGGGAGTACTCCCACCCCAATAAGAGTTCAAGAACAACATAAAATAATGAGAAGAAATAGTGTTACCGAAGGGATTACTAACATTCAAGTTGGTTCAAATTGTAGTAATTCTGCTGGAAAAGAATCGAGATTGATGTCGTCACTCCGTAATGTTAGAGAGAATTTATTAAAATCGCCTTATTATAATTCAAAGACTGGAATACTAGTCGATAACAATACTAAAATAGAATCAAAAGTTGAGAAAATAGTCACCATTAGAAAATCCCTTAACTCGTCGGTGAGTATTAATTAAATGTTACATAATAAAAAATTCAGCTTTTCAATTAATTTTGTGAAAAATTTGTTTCCCGTCTGTTTGCGTTCGACATGGAAATAGCTATTTTGTGACGATTTGCAAAGAATTACATAGAAAAAAATTGATGGTGGAAAATCTATCATCGAATTTCACAGATATTATATAAAATAAAGCAGATGGGTCAAATCTCGCAGGAATCAGCTACAGGCTATAATTATTCTAAACTCATAAAATCTTTTTTTTTTCACACTGAAAAAAATATGAAGAAGACCTATCCAGACTGAATTGTAGGATGATAAGAACCAATGCTTCAGGTGCTCAAGTGAAAAATACGCATTTGCAAATTAAATATTCGGTTTTTTTTATGTTGAGCCTTTTAAATTTTCCATTTTAATTATCCTTACTATCCTTACTTATATTTTAATTTCGTACAATATTTTGAAATTTAGTTATTTTTAATATTTAGGGAAAACCGAAGAAGTCCGAAAAAGAGAACATTGGTTAAGGAATTAATTTTGCAAAATAATAACATTGTGATACTGCATGCAGAATTTTAATATGGTTGTGTAGTTTTCGATTTTAATTTTGTTTAGATAGTTTTATTTTTTTATTAATTGACATATTTTTAATGTTTTTTGATATGCAATGAATAAAATTTTTTGAAAATAAATAGTTTTTTTTATATTTTCCTTATTTAGTCGTATTAAATTCGATCATTTTGTGTTTCAATTTATTTCTTTAATGACAAAAACAATTTTTTGTTGTTAGTGGTAATTGTTGTAGTTTTTTTCTTTGTAGGCTTCCAGTCTAATAAGCCGTTTGGAAAAAATATTCTCATATCTGTTGACCAGATGTTTTATTGCTTGTTCTCGTTTTTATGGCTGTGGTAGGTAAAGATGTGGATTTTTCCAATAAGACCCTTTCAACATGTGCAAATAACACAATAATAAAGTAATAAATATTATGGGTTCCAATGGTTTTATAATTTGTACAGAGCTGGCCAAAAGAAAATAGTTTACTATCATATTTGGCATGATTGATTATCAAATTTTCAGAAAATGCTGATATTTTTACCGTCTCTCCAAAATAATATAATTCTCAACACATCTTAAAATTTGAATTCTTTTCTAATTTATAATTGTTTTCTTGTTATACACGAAGTTTGTTTAAACTTGGAAAAACTATATGATAATTAAGTCATGTAATGAAAATTATTAAGTATGACAATTTGGAGAAAATAGTTGATTATATTATTGCAGCTTTGCTTCAAAGTGGAAAGGTTTGTCTTGGTAATAAAAAAGACCATTTTCTTAATGACTATCTTTATTTTGTATTAGTTCTGAATAATTTTGACACTTGGTATCATGTATTGTCCCATGGAGATTCCGAAAATCACAGTAGTTTTCGAATTTGAGGAATGGTTTTCGTGAAAATCCAATTTTCTCCTCTTGATTCACCCACCGCCATCTGCCCGATACAACACAAACTTTCCTCTCTGCTATACAGTGAGTAACTGTGAGGAAAGTGTGGTTCGGACATTATGGCACAGAGGATGCACGTGTTTTGTAGCGCCTGTCATATTCGCAACCCGTTATACGTCTCATAGATAAAATAAAAAAATGTTATTGAATTGAAACCACAATCCTTTTACTCATTCTATGATTTTACGATTATGTCGCTGTCTACCGAGCGACGCCGGAAACTAATTATAGTCTTTCTCCTGTTTATATAACAACCAGTTCGAAGCATTGTGTATAATTGGTTGCCTCTCCTTAAGGGTGAGACTAAATCAATTATATACAAATTTGATATTTCTAATTCTAAAAACAACTATCTAAACACATCAGATAAAGGAAAGTATCGAAAAAAATACGTGGTATCATGTATTTTCTCATAGAGATTTCGAAAATCACATTAGTTTTCGAATTTAAGCATCGGTTTTCGTGAAAATCCGATTTTTACGTTTTTTTCTCCACTTTTTCCCCCTAAATGATCTTTTTTCGAAAAAACTGATAGCTTTTCTGGGATCCTTATACCAAAATACCGCTCTGTGCAAATCACATTAGTTTTCGAATTTGAGCAATGGTTTTCGTGAAAATTCAATTTTCTTGTTTGATTTTTACTGAAAGTGTTTTTGTAATGCCTGTTATATCCGCAACCAGTTATATGACTCGCTTTTAATTCTCAATTCCCGATCACCAAGTTTCACATTTTCCATTTGGAAACCTGATTGTACAGCATCGGCATCTTTGAAATTGACATATCTAAATCCTTTTCCCATACTGGTACGAGGGTCTCTGACAATTCTAACAGCTGATTCTATCAAACCATAAGGTTCAAATAATTTCCATAACTGCTCTTCTTCAGCTCCTTAGGTCTCAAAGGAATAATAAATATAATTAATACTTATTGAATATTCAAAAATATGTATGTCATTAATAAAACTTACAGAAATCAAAATTTCCAACGAACACACAAATGCTTTTCTTTGAAAACATTACCATTTTGTTGAACTGCATTTGAGCATCTTCTTGTTTGACAAATCTGTAAAAAATGAAGGTAAAAAATGCCAATACTAATGAGAAAATATTAAAGCAATCAATAATAAAATTTAATATTAATTTCCATTAGTTACCTATGTTGAATCTGTTAATTAATAAATTTAGATAGCATTTGAAATAATATAATATATCTGATTTGGAAATTAAATATTACCTTATAAAACAAAAGATAGATACATACTCTTTATATCAGAATGAAATTCTTTTTTGATGGAAGCGACTTTTTTGGGTATTTTTGGATCACAACGGGTATACCTTTAAACCTTAATGTCTTCTCAATTGGTCCATATTTATATTTTTAAAACACTTTTGATATTTTTCTTTTTATAATCTATAGAAACATTTCACTATCAACTATACTATTTACAACACTATTTGTTAATAATTTCTTTATTTTCAGACTACATTCTAAACTATCGTTTCCATTTACTTGTTCTTCTTCACCGTTAACCGATCCATTTAAACGGCTGCTAGCTGATAATTTT
This sequence comes from Diorhabda sublineata, assembly GCF_026230105.1. Lineage (NCBI taxonomy): Eukaryota > Metazoa > Arthropoda > Insecta > Coleoptera > Chrysomelidae > Diorhabda > Diorhabda sublineata. The sequence goes on along the minus strand of NC_079479.1, from coordinate 18,348,544 downwards.
GTTTTCTTTACCTTATTTTTTTTGGACTTGGTTCTGTAGTATCCTTATCCTGATTTAATTGTTCTTTTTCACCATCAACTGTGGTGCCATCCATCATTTGATACTTTTTTTTTATTTTTCATTCTCTCCTTGTTGATTACCTCTCATACCATTTTTTTCTTTGCGTTTTTTGTTCCTCTTTTGTTTTCAAAATAGATGCCGAACTACTCACTTCATTATCGTGTTAATTCAAATTATTTTTACTAGTTGATAAGCATTTCTTTCTGCAGATTAGTGTTTCCTCCATCGTTTAAATGTTGTTTGATATCCAACTTTCTACCCTTACCTTGTTTCTATTCGTTTAGTTTGACTGGAAATTCTCCTGACTTTAATTTTATCATCAGTGTTATTAAATCAGCTATACTTCATATCATCATCATATGTTCAGAAAAACAATGGTTATTCTATAAGAAATTCTTATAGTGAAAGTAGATTGTTTAGAATTCAATATTTTTAATGGTTTACAATGGATTCTGGTGTGTTTATTTTAGAAATCTTTCATTTATATTATATTCTGTTATTGACCATTATTAGTCCCTTTTTTGTTGAAAGTATCCTTGGGTTGATATTTATATTTGAAAAATAACACGTGCGGTGCAGTTTTGGAACTCTTTTTATCTGTTTGTAGAATAGTTTGTTTACATTATATCGAGGGTTTAATACCGATAACGAAAAATGATCGTGCAGCCCCTTCTTGGATGCCTTTGTCTTTGTTCCAAGAATTGTTTGTTTCTAATATATTTTTTTTGATATTTATGAGATTACATTCAACAGAATTGTTAGAGAGTTAAGGACCACCCTTCACTATGAGAAATTTTAAAATCGCATTATTCTACATAAATAATAGATAGTAATACCAAAATATTTATATATGTTGAGGATTTAATACCGATAACAAAAATTGACCGTGAAGCCCCTTTTTAGACGCCCTCATCTTTGTTGGAAGAATTTCTTATTTACTTCACATTTCGAATTTATATTTGATATTCATGAGAAAAATAATGTTCAATAGAATATTTTCTTATATGGTTTATGTAATTTGGGGATGAGGACCACCCTACATTATGGGAAGTTTTAAAATCACAGAATTCTCGATATCAAGATAACAAAAAAGTTTTGATTTTGTCTTTATACATATGCAACTAATTTTTTGGAAACATCGTTTCAAATTCTACGATCCTTAATTAATATAAAAATTTTCATGTACCTGTAATCACCAATGAAAGTACTAATTCGAAAAACGAAGGTATGTCGTAAAACATTAAAAGTATATATTACCAAAAGGAAATTACTATTATTTGCTGCCCATAACCTCTACTTATATAGCCATTTAATAATATTAAGTTATTGTGAATTGTAATAATTAAATCTATGCCATGTTTTATTGTATGAAGTATATCTATTATCACTAATTATTCGAAACTTTCTTAGAAATATTATTAAAAATTTATATTGCTCTTTAAAAACACTATTTTATTCAATATGGAAATTATATAACAAAATATGTAATATTTAATTACTTATTATTTAATAAATCAAAACTTTTACATCTTCTCAGTTCATTGACCCCTTTCGAATTCCTTGGGAATGTCTAGACTTGTTTTTGACTTGCGCACTTTAAATGTGACGTCACAAGCTTTAAACAATGCATTTAATTATTTAGATAATGAAACTTTGACAGTATTACAAATTCGGGCAGACATATTTGATGCTAAATTTTCTATTCGTAAAATTTCGTGCAATTTTGTTTTCGATGGTGAAGTGAAAACTATTTTCTTATTGATATAGGTAAGATATTATTCTCTTTATGTAAAAATTAACGAGATTTGTCCAATTAAAGTTTCCAGGAAAATGAACGATTTCAGTGTATTACATTTTATGGAATGCTAATGTTATATTATTATTTTATTAATATTTTCAAAGTAATTAAAATTAAGCATATTCTTCAGATAATTTGAAATTGTTTGAATCATTAATTTACTTATAAACATTAAACAAACGATAATCTAAAATATAGCATCAAATAGTTCGTTGACCCTTGTCTGTCTAGACAGCATGTCGGCCAACTTTGTATGTCGACGCAATTATTGTTCACGTCAAATCTTTTCAACTGTAATGTGTTTTTTCATATAAAAATATATATAGATATTAATATTAAAATACCTTATTTCGATTGTAGTACAAAATAGTTATTATTAGATAAATAAAATACAGAGATACCGGATTTGTTCGATAACGACAAAAAAAACTTTCGATTTCTAGTTTTAAAAATGTGACTAATGTTGAAAATTTTTATTGGAAACATTGGAAATTCTCAGTATATCGATAGAAAATAGCTTTTATTTGAAAATTTTCGTGAAACGGATTGAAAATAAACATTAAAAATTATTTGTTTTTCTTTGATGTTTGTGGACGTGCGTGTTAACAATAATCCGATGAAGAATTTTCCGTGTTTTAATGCAATATTGTGAAAATTATGGATAAACGGAAAATTCTTAACTACCAAGATGGTGATTTCCTCATTTGTGAACTGGTGAGTGATTTTTTGTCTATTCATTTGATTTTAAATTTACTACCTAAAATATTTCTTGTCATTTGGTCTCAGATTATGGAGTGAAAACTATTTTCTTTTATATATCGGTTATATGCCGCCATTCTTTTGGAACTTTGAATTTTCAAGTGCATTAAACTGGGGATCTTTTAATAAAACAAACTTAATCTAATCGTTTTTCACATATTTTTTTTTGATTGATAGATACTCAATACATAATTAGCTAAAGGGTTGTTACTAAACTAATAATTGAGTTTTCTGTTTCATAGAAAACTTTCCAAGTGAAGGTTTCTAATATTTTTTTTGGTATTTGTTCCTCTTGTTCAATAATTGGTGGGTATAGGAAAGAGAAAATTATTTATTGTTTGAATTTAGTGCTAAGCTGCTTCAATATCTTTGTTTTTTCGAATAGAAAAAAATTTGAGCTAATGAAGTTGTCAAGAATGTTTTTCTGGTGACTGATTTGCATTTTGAAAACTGTTTAGTCAAAACTTTCAATATTCACTTTTCAATTATTTAATTTCTGGTGTGAGCTTCTCGGGGTACAATAATTCCTAGGTAGGTAGAAGATAGTCTTTAGGGTTGATATTTCAATATCTTTGGAGGGATTGTTATTCTATTTTTAAAATTTTATGTTTATTTTATTGTCCAAATGTAATAATTATGATTGATATTTTGATAAATTGTTGAACCTTCTCAGACCCTTTCTTTATCCTTCCAAGAATTTTATCTTCAAAAACCAACCACCCTTTTTTGTTTATTTAAGCAAACTTATATACCTCTTCTTGATGTTTCCTTTTATAATTCGTATTCTAAATGTAATATCCAAAATTTAGGACTTGATAAAGGCTTTATTTATTACTGGGTAGAAAATGAAACAGAAATTTTGAAACTTGAAATAAATTCTACACTGTATGAATTCTACGTTCTTTCTTTACTTTTAATAAACATTTTCATGTACCTACCTGTAATCACTAATGAAATTACTAATTCCAAAAACGAAGACATAGAAAAGTTGAAAATATATAATAAGTACCTATCTAGTGTCCTAAAAAGAAACTTTGTTAAGCTTTCTTAACCACTTTGTCAGATATCGTCGATTAACATCCATTGAAGCCCATTGAAGTCGATTGTCACTTTGTCTTGATTGAAAATTTTCAAAGTCTATCTTCCTCATTTGAAGTCGAATTTCAACATTTCTCATATATTTGAATGAGTTTGCATCTAACTTTGTCAGATATCGTCGATTTACATTCATTGAAGCCCATTGAAGTCGAATCTCACTTTGTGTTGATTGAAAATTTTCAAAGTCTATCTTCCTCATTTGAAGTCGAATTTCAACATTTCTCATATATTTGAATGAGTTTGCATCTAACTTTGTCAGATATCGTCGATTTACATTCATTGAAGCCCATTGAAGTCGATTCTCACTTTGTGTTGATTTGACATCTCATATTTTCTGAAAAATTGGTGTGAACTTTTTGAAACTCTTTGTATATATAATTATTTAAAAAAAATGAAAAATTAGTGGCCACCTGATAACTGAGGTATAAATTCATGATTTCTTTCACAAGCTAGAAACTAATGTGAAAATGACTTACGCTTATTTGTTTTTGTGACATTAACAGTCTCAGTATCTTCTGGTATGTAAGTTGGATCATGTAATGAATTATCTCTGTCCACACTAAGATCACATTCAGAAACTGCAATATCTATAAACAAGATAGGTAGATCACATTATCACTTATTATGTAGACCTACTTCCTTATTAGATTAATTAAAACTGACGGCAACAACTATAAGTTGAACATAGACTTACTTTTTTAAGAACAAATTCACTTCTATTGAGAAAGTACCATACTTACTTTGATTTATTTTTGTATCATCTGCCTCATATGTAGGATAACATCTAGAATTATCTTCATTACCACAGAGATTAGATGTAGAAATTGCAGTATTCATATCTAAAAAGGAATGGTGCAAATGAAACAGTTTATATACATAGATCAATGATCAATTATAGAGGATTTGAAACTAATTTAGTAACTATGTATAGATTTCCATCCAAAATTTTACAAAAACAGGAACTGTTTCAGATATTTTATAAATAATATAGTTCAACTTACCATTCAGACTTTCAATATCTTCACTCATTTGCATATCTCGTTTCTTTTTTTCCAATATATTTCTATTATTATTGAGAAAAACTATATGAGCTTCATAAAAGCCCATTTTTTTATATGGAGCCCACACCAAATATCCTTCAATTGGAGTCAACTGCCTTGTAGGTACTATGTACAGAATTTTGTCCTCAATAAACCTCACTAGACAGTATTTCTTACTGTTGTCTATAAATAATTATCAACAGATAGTATTTACATTTTCAGCAGAAATTATCTGAACACCCGAAGGTCAGGTGTTTGACAAAGCTAGTAAAGTCCATTTCAGAATAATCGCAATACGCATCTAAAAGATTGATAACTCGACAGAATATGAAAACCATTTCGTGAACTTTTTATTTCTATGATAATGAAATTATCAATTTTCATTCCATTTCTCAAGAAGCTACAAGTACTAAATTATAGCTTATAGAAGCAGATTGCTCACTCAATATTGTATCTCTCATACACACTCCTGGGAAACAACCTTTGCTCAGAAAGTTTGTCAGTTATGACACACTGTTGTTGGATATCTTATTCTGATAAGTTTCCCAACAGACAAATCCTATCTTACTTCGCTACTGCATAAAATCGTAAATACATATGCATAACTAGATTCTAAAAATACATAAAAAATATTATTTAGCATCCTTTAAACGTTAAAAATAATAACATTGGGCAACATTGTAGGTTCGTTGTTCTTTCACATTTTTAAGCTTAAACTGAGATAAGATTCTTACCCTTTGTTGTTTTGCCAGTGTTTCCCCTATTTTAATTGGTTTTGAGTGTCATTATTCTAAACAGAGTATTATTTCATGTGAACTATAACTATTGATAAAGTAAAAACTGCACATTATTGTTGTGTGTGTCGTATTAATTCCACTTCCACGTACAACAAAAACCTTCAATTTTTAATAAAATTTCAACAAATAAATTGAATACACTCCAGAATAGACAAAATAATAAATATATTACTGATTATATTTCTAAAACGTTTATAACACAACTATTAAACAACTCATTATAATTACGTCATATTTTATTTTTCAAAGAAACCCGTCAGTACAAAGTACCTTATGTTCAGGATAACTAATCAAAAACCAAAAGAATAAATTGTAAAATGTACAGATGTTTCACAAAAATAAACAAGAATGACAGAAATTCGTTACTGAACGCGGTATGCAACAGTAAAAAATTGTATGAGTAATACAATATCTCTAATTTGATTTAGAAAAGATACAAAAAATGGAATGCACATTTTCAATTTGATTTCACATTTATCAGTAAAATTAGATATTATAATTACCTTTTACTTTACGAAATCGATTCATACTTTCTTTTGTCGATAAAGATTATTCACCGGCAATATAACTAAAAAACGATATGAATTAAACTGTATCTATAAGCACTTAATGATATAGCTTTACTAATGGAGAATAGAAAATGGATCATTCCAAAAGAACAAAACCGACGAATTTAGAATGATTACTGGAAAATGAACAATGGAGTTTACCAATTGCATATATTAATATATATACCTAATTAGCCACATTTATTAAGCTGGTCTACTATAATCCCCGAACTCATAGCTTCTTTGCAAATTCTTTCCAATATCATATTTGAAACATAAGATACCACTAGATGGAACTTATCAAAGTACAAAATTTTTTGCTTGTTTTTTAAACTAACATGGATTCATATTTGAAATTCGTGAAAATAGGGTTTTATCTAGTCTTTATGTCGGGATATTCGTTCTTTATTGAAATTTTTCAATGTTTCAAATTGCAAAATAATAGCATCCAATGGGAATATTATAGGTACCTACCTAGATGGCTTCCAAACTACGCAGTTCTGTAGATTCAACGATAGAGTGCGCAGTATATATTTCAAATAATGCTGAAAAACTGTCAAATGTCAGGAATAATTTTAAGACTTGAAGTCACTGGGCCCAGTTCTTCGAATAACAAAACCCATAGAAGGAGAATTAAATACTTTATTTTGAAGCCAACATATCTATGTCTAGAGTACCTTTATAACTGTCTTTGCATCTAAATTGTATTATGTATTTCTGTTTCTATTTAGAAAAAATATAGGTATTTATGTTGATATTTTTACCACCTGCATATATCATAAATAATGGTAAAGATTAATACAATAAATTATAGTAAACGAGCTCCAGATATATAATTCGATTAAAACTATATAATACCTACCTATGTATTTAAAAAAATTAATTCGTTCATATGAGGTATGTATAAACATTCGATTTTAAACATCGCCGTAACTTCACTAATTCTTGTAATATTAAACCGTTCATTGTTAATCCTTTGAAGTGGCGTTCTAATCTGTTTTTAGGCGTTTTTGATGATTCGTCTCCTCTTACCAAAGTAAGTAAATTTGGACAAAATGATTTGTGTTCAGTAGACAACAAATTTGATTACTGGAAATTATTACCGAATATACAGGGCGAACCGAGGATCTACAGTGTTTTTTTAATGAAATGTCATGTATATTAGCATATTTTTTTTCAAGCAGTTCAGTGACCTCCAATCACCCCTCCAATATTATTGACATTTCCTTAACCAAATTATGATTTTTTTTATGAAAATGAAAATCTTATTGGCAGATGCATACCGAAAAAACCACTGTCATCCTTCATCATAGTTACGGAACTCAAGAGAAAATAATTATGATACCATTTGATAGATAGATGTGCGATGTTTCTGGTCCATTTCCATGCCCTACAATTATACAGAGTAGCTGAAAATTATTTTTCTAATCCGAATTGTTTAAAATGAATTTTCTAGTTTGTTTTTTCAAGTGGAACAACTCGTATATTTTCGAGCGTCTGATGTAGAATATTTTTTGTACATCCACCCATATCGCTATTGTCTCTCAACAGGTCAAATTCTAGAAGCAATTAATAGTTTTGCTATTCATACATAGGTGCGCGTTCCATTAAATGCACTATTCGGACGTAGAATCGACAGTCGGCTATCTTTCCCTAGTTTTGGGTATCGCCATCTATGAATCGGGAATTCCGCTTCAAAACTTAACACGGGGTAGATTATCTAGTTACTACATATAATCAAGGATTTCATGCAGATCATAATTTGGTAAATACCTATTCCCAGAAATGACAAAAAAGCCCAACAAAATTAGCACTGAATTCTTGTTATTGTATATGCATGTTAAGCCGCGTTTACACCGGCGTTAATAACACGAGTTTTTAATAAAAAGTTATTAACTTAACTGAATCGCCAAAAAATTTCTATTAACAAAAGTTAATAACTCGTGTTTTTAACAGAAAATTCCTTGTTATTAACAAGATTTATGTTATCCATCAAGAGTCGGTAAAGATTAAAGGAAATGTGTTGTGTTTCAAACAAATGTTAATAACAGAAGTTAATAGCCTCTTTTAGCGTGTTAACTTTTGTTAATAACTGGTTCCTCTCTTCCCCGCAACCCCCTCGCCCGGCATGAGCGTTGATACTGGCGAAGTGACTTTTAACTTTTGTTGATAACAAAACTAGCAGCCAAAAGAAAATGTTATTAAGATATGTTAATGACTTTTCTTATTAACACCTGTTAATAACAAAAATGTTAAAAAACTCGTGTTATTAACTCCGGTGTAAACGCGGCTTAACAAGGAATTTTCTGTTAAAAACACGAGTTATTATTAACTTTTATGAAGAGAATTTTTTGGCGATTCAGTTAAGTTAATAACTTTTTCTTAAAAACTCTTGTTATTAACTCCGGTGTAAACGCATCTTTAGTAACTGGCATTTTGTAATTAATTACTCGATTAATTTGGCAACAAGGTTCTGTTTTTATTCGATATCAGGTATTGTCGTTCTTGTTACAGATATGGTCACAGTTATAACAAAACAGTGATAGATTTCATAGGTTGTCATTTCTACTTCATGGTTATTTTAATCCATCTATGAAATGATATATTATTATACCGAGTTATATTTTGACCACATAATAAATTTTGAACTAATTTATATAATGGAATGGGGTTTTACCAGTCTCTAATTTTTATTAATTTAGTTTTTTTCGGTATTCGTCTAATTATAATGATATACCTTTCATACTTTTCAACAATCTGAAAATCCATTCTTTTCCATTTCCAAACTACTTAGTATATTTTTTGTACTGGGTGTGATGACTTTATTATAGTATTGTTTTTTCGAAACATGTAAGTATGCATGAAGTTACTATGGAGAATGAAGACAACTACTTGTGAACGCCGAAACAGATAATTAAGAAATAAAGAAATCGATTCACATTTACACTATCACTACACAGACATACACACTTCTCAATCTAATGCGCGTTTCCATGACTAAGTTCAACGACTTCAAACGCCCAAAAAGATACGCAAGTTTGAGTGTCTGTATAGTGGTATTGAAAAGTGTGTTCAGTATGAATTTCAGCAATGGTTCCAGTAATTCCATTTCGGATCTTTCGTAATTATTTAGTAATTATTATAAATATTAATCGTTTCAATTCTCAATAAGGTTATTTAATGGTTGAAAGTTATGTTGTCTATCATTTCTATAGTCAACTTGTGAATCGTTACATGTTCCCTAAAAACAATACTGACTTCAAGCATCAATATAACTATCACCCTGTACAATAACTATACTGATTAGAGTATTTTGGAAAGTGAAAAGAGTGAATTTCCAGATTGTAGAGAATTCTACAGTGTGTTCCATCTGAAATAAAAAGTTGTCTTATTTACGAAATGCACTATTAGAGAAAGATTGATAAAAACCCAATTCCATTATATAATGGGGCTTAAAAGTTATTCAAGTTTATAATGGGTCCAAATATAATGATGAATCGTCCTGGAAATAGTTACTTTGCGGTACGATTTGTATGAGGTGGTATATTCAATGGTAATACAACTAGTGATTACATTTTTGGGATAAGCCTGTTGATTTATTTCAAGAAACTGAGTTGCATGAAAAAACAACATGGATAGGGTACTATTTGTTACCCTTGTGAGAATGTGAGAATTTTATAGGATTGGGTTTTGTTTTTGTTTCTTAGCTCTTGCACACTTATAATAGAATCACCACCAGCTGTTATTAGTGTCACATGTATTTTGATTTAAAAAAAAACACAATTTTCATGAGTTGAATTCAAAATCTACTGGCCTGGGGTATTATTTATATACTAGGTATTACATCCAATTTTTTTTATTTAATAAGCACATTAATCTGCTTCGATCTATTTTCTGGCAACGCTATAACCGATTTTTTGAGGACATACCGAATATACCATTATATACCACATAAATATTTGAAGTTTTAGTTTGGGGACAGTATAACTGGTTTGCTAAAACCGTATATACCACTGTATATCGTATATATATTTGATGTTTCAGTTTGAGGACAGTATAACTGGTTTTCTAATACACATAACTATTTCTTCGAGGACAGTATAAAGTATATAGTATATACATCGGATGTCCCTGTATAAACACTTGGGCATATATATATATATATATATATATATATATATATATATATATATATATATATATATATATATATATATATATATATATATATATATATATATATATATATATTAGTTTCAGTGCATCTTCGAGTTGCAAAGAAAAAATTGGGAGTACTCCCACCCCAATAAGAGTTCAAGAACAACATAAAATAATGAGAAGAAATAGTGTTACCGAAGGGATTACTAACATTCAAGTTCGTTCAAATTGTAGTAATTCTGCTGGAAAAGAATCGAGATTGATGTCGTCACTCCGTAATGTTAGAGAGAATTTATTAAAATCGCCTTCCTCATTTGAAGTCGAATTTCAACATTTCTCATATATTTGAATGAGTTTGCATCTAACTTTGTCAGATATCGTCGATTTACATTCATTGAAGCCCATTGAAGTCGAATCTCACTTTGTGTTGATTGAAAATTTTCAAAGTCTATCTTCCTCATTTGAAGTCGAATTTCAACATTTCTTATATATTTGAATGAGTTTGCATCTAACTTTGTCAGATATCGTCCGATTTACATTCATTGAAGCCCATTGAAGTCGATTCTCACTTTGTGATGATTGAAAATTGTCAAAGTCTATCTTCCTCATTTGAAGTCGAATTTCCACATTTCTCATATATTTGAATGAGTTTGCATCTAACTTTGTCAGATATCGTCGATTTACATTCATTGAAGCCCATTGAAGTCGATTCTCACTTTGTGTTGATTGAAAATTTTCAAAGTCTATCTTCCTCATTTGAAATCGAATTTCAACATTTCTCATATATTTGAATGAGTTTGCATCCTCCTTTGTCAGATATCGTCGATTTACATTCATTGAAGCCCATTGAAGCCGATTCTCACTTTGTGTTGATTGAAAATTGTCAAAGTCTATCATCCTCAATTGAAGTCGAATTTCAACATTTCTCATATATTTGAATGAGTTTGCATCTAACTTTGTCAGATATCGTCGATTTACATTCATTGAAGCCCATTGAAGTCGATTCTCACTTTGTGTTGATTGAAAATTTTCAAAGTCTATCTTCCTCATTTGAAGTCGAATTTCAACATTTCTCATATATTTGAATGAGTTCGCATCTAACTTTATCAGATATCGTCGATTTACATTCATTGAAGCCCATTGAGGTCGATTGTCACTTTGTGTTTATTGAAAATTTTATCATTTTAAATTTTTTTTAAAATATTAGTAGTGTCAGGAATCAATTGAAGGCGCCTACGGGAATGAAATACTATAACAAATATTATGTTGAATTATGCTAAGCAAATACTATAACGTTATTTTTGACAAAACGACAGATGTTGCCACGCATCACAAATGTCTATTGACTCACAAGAAAGTTTGGTAGGATTCATTGACTGTCATGCTAGTAATTAAGGAAGTACGACGCATGAGACCTACTTTGGTGGTGAAGTACTGGATAATACTATAACAACATTATAGGGGCTGATACATGCAACTTATTGTTAAGTGAACAAAAGGGAGCTGTTACAGTACTGATGATTTTGTTCTTCATATGTAATTGTGTCTTTGGGGACAATTGAAGGTTTATACTTTATACCGTGTACACTTATACCGTATAAGTTTGTTTGAGGACCTAACATTTTTGATATGTAAATGTGTATTTGGGGTCACTGGAAAGGTATATACGGTATAAGTTTATACCGTATATGTTATACAGTTTAAACTTATACTGTCCCCGTATAAACACTTATCCATATATATATATATATATATATATATATATATATATATATATATATATATATATATATATATATATATATATATATTAGTTTCAGTGCATCTTCGAGTTGCAAAGAAAAAATTGGGAGTACTCCCACCCCAATAAGAGTTCAAGAACAACATAAAATAATGAGAAGAAATAGTGTTACCGAAGGGATTACTAACATTCAAGTTGGTTCAAATTGTAGTAATTCTGCTGGAAAAGAATCGAGATTGATGTCGTCACTCCGTAATGTTAGAGAGAATTTATTAAAATCGCCTTATTATAATTCAAAGACTGGAATACTAGTCGATAACAATACTAAAATAGAATCAAAAGTTGAGAAAATAGTCACCATTAGAAAATCCCTTAACTCGTCGGTGAGTATTAATTAAATGTTACATAATAAAAAATTCAGCTTTTCAATTAATTTTGTGAAAAATTTGTTTCCCGTCTGTTTGCGTTCGACATGGAAATAGCTATTTTGTGACGATTTGCAAAGAATTACATAGAAAAAAATTGATGGTGGAAAATCTATCATCGAATTTCACAGATATTATATAAAATAAAGCAGATGGGTCAAATCTCGCAGGAATCAGCTACAGGCTATAATTATTCTAAACTCATAAAATCTTTTTTTTTTCACACTGAAAAAAATATGAAGAAGACCTATCCAGACTGAATTGTAGGATGATAAGAACCAATGCTTCAGGTGCTCAAGTGAAAAATACGCATTTGCAAATTAAATATTCGGTTTTTTTTATGTTGAGCCTTTTAAATTTTCCATTTTAATTATCCTTACTATCCTTACTTATATTTTAATTTCGTACAATATTTTGAAATTTAGTTATTTTTAATATTTAGGGAAAACCGAAGAAGTCCGAAAAAGAGAACATTGGTTAAGGAATTAATTTTGCAAAATAATAACATTGTGATACTGCATGCAGAATTTTAATATGGTTGTGTAGTTTTCGATTTTAATTTTGTTTAGATAGTTTTATTTTTTTATTAATTGACATATTTTTAATGTTTTTTGATATGCAATGAATAAAATTTTTTGAAAATAAATAGTTTTTTTTATATTTTCCTTATTTAGTCGTATTAAATTCGATCATTTTGTGTTTCAATTTATTTCTTTAATGACAAAAACAATTTTTTGTTGTTAGTGGTAATTGTTGTAGTTTTTTTCTTTGTAGGCTTCCAGTCTAATAAGCCGTTTGGAAAAAATATTCTCATATCTGTTGACCAGATGTTTTATTGCTTGTTCTCGTTTTTATGGCTGTGGTAGGTAAAGATGTGGATTTTTCCAATAAGACCCTTTCAACATGTGCAAATAACACAATAATAAAGTAATAAATATTATGGGTTCCAATGGTTTTATAATTTGTACAGAGCTGGCCAAAAGAAAATAGTTTACTATCATATTTGGCATGATTGATTATCAAATTTTCAGAAAATGCTGATATTTTTACCGTCTCTCCAAAATAATATAATTCTCAACACATCTTAAAATTTGAATTCTTTTCTAATTTATAATTGTTTTCTTGTTATACACGAAGTTTGTTTAAACTTGGAAAAACTATATGATAATTAAGTCATGTAATGAAAATTATTAAGTATGACAATTTGGAGAAAATAGTTGATTATATTATTGCAGCTTTGCTTCAAAGTGGAAAGGTTTGTCTTGGTAATAAAAAAGACCATTTTCTTAATGACTATCTTTATTTTGTATTAGTTCTGAATAATTTTGACACTTGGTATCATGTATTGTCCCATGGAGATTCCGAAAATCACAGTAGTTTTCGAATTTGAGGAATGGTTTTCGTGAAAATCCAATTTTCTCCTCTTGATTCACCCACCGCCATCTGCCCGATACAACACAAACTTTCCTCTCTGCTATACAGTGAGTAACTGTGAGGAAAGTGTGGTTCGGACATTATGGCACAGAGGATGCACGTGTTTTGTAGCGCCTGTCATATTCGCAACCCGTTATACGTCTCATAGATAAAATAAAAAAATGTTATTGAATTGAAACCACAATCCTTTTACTCATTCTATGATTTTACGATTATGTCGCTGTCTACCGAGCGACGCCGGAAACTAATTATAGTCTTTCTCCTGTTTATATAACAACCAGTTCGAAGCATTGTGTATAATTGGTTGCCTCTCCTTAAGGGTGAGACTAAATCAATTATATACAAATTTGATATTTCTAATTCTAAAAACAACTATCTAAACACATCAGATAAAGGAAAGTATCGAAAAAAATACGTGGTATCATGTATTTTCTCATAGAGATTTCGAAAATCACATTAGTTTTCGAATTTAAGCATCGGTTTTCGTGAAAATCCGATTTTTACGTTTTTTTCTCCACTTTTTCCCCCTAAATGATCTTTTTTCGAAAAAACTGATAGCTTTTCTGGGATCCTTATACCAAAATACCGCTCTGTGCAAATCACATTAGTTTTCGAATTTGAGCAATGGTTTTCGTGAAAATTCAATTTTCTTGTTTGATTTTTACTGAAAGTGTTTTTGTAATGCCTGTTATATCCGCAACCAGTTATATGACTCGCTTTTAATTCTCAATTCCCGATCACCAAGTTTCACATTTTCCATTTGGAAACCTGATTGTACAGCATCGGCATCTTTGAAATTGACATATCTAAATCCTTTTCCCATACTGGTACGAGGGTCTCTGACAATTCTAACAGCTGATTCTATCAAACCATAAGGTTCAAATAATTTCCATAACTGCTCTTCTTCAGCTCCTTAGGTCTCAAAGGAATAATAAATATAATTAATACTTATTGAATATTCAAAAATATGTATGTCATTAATAAAACTTACAGAAATCAAAATTTCCAACGAACACACAAATGCTTTTCTTTGAAAACATTACCATTTTGTTGAACTGCATTTGAGCATCTTCTTGTTTGACAAATCTGTAAAAAATGAAGGTAAAAAATGCCAATACTAATGAGAAAATATTAAAGCAATCAATAATAAAATTTAATATTAATTTCCATTAGTTACCTATGTTGAATCTGTTAATTAATAAATTTAGATAGCATTTGAAATAATATAATATATCTGATTTGGAAATTAAATATTACCTTATAAAACAAAAGATAGATACATACTCTTTATATCAGAATGAAATTCTTTTTTGATGGAAGCGACTTTTTTGGGTATTTTTGGATCACAACGGGTATACCTTTAAACCTTAATGTCTTCTCAATTGGTCCATATTTATATTTTTAAAACACTTTTGATATTTTTCTTTTTATAATCTATAGAAACATTTCACTATCAACTATACTATTTACAACACTATTTGTTAATAATTTCTTTATTTTCAGACTACATTCTAAACTATCGTTTCCATTTACTTGTTCTTCTTCACCGTTAACCGATCCATTTAAACGGCTGCTAGCTGATAATTTTGTTTTCTTTACCTTATTTTTTTTGGACTTGGTTCTGTAGTATCCTTATCCTGATTTAATTGTTCTTTTTCACCATCAACTGTGGTGCCATCCATCATTTGATACTTTTTTTTTATTTTTCATTCTCTCCTTGTTGATTACCTCTCATACCATTTTTTTCTTTGCGTTTTTTGTTCCTCTTTTGTTTTCAAAATAGATGCCGAACTACTCACTTCATTATCGTGTTAATTCAAATTATTTTTACTAGTTGATAAGCATTTCTTTCTGCAGATTAGTGTTTCCTCCATCGTTTAAATGTTGTTTGATATCCAACTTTCTACCCTTACCTTGTTTCTATTCGTTTAGTTTGACTGGAAATTCTCCTGACTTTAATTTTATCATCAGTGTTATTAAATCAGCTATACTTCATATCATCATCATATGTTCAGAAAAACAATGGTTATTCTATAAGAAATTCTTATAGTGAAAGTAGATTGTTTAGAATTCAATATTTTTAATGGTTTACAATGGATTCTGGTGTGTTTATTTTAGAAATCTTTCATTTATATTATATTCTGTTATTGACCATTATTAGTCCCTTTTTTGTTGAAAGTATCCTTGGGTTGATATTTATATTTGAAAAATAACACGTGCGGTGCAGTTTTGGAACTCTTTTTATCTGTTTGTAGAATAGTTTGTTTACATTATATCGAGGGTTTAATACCGATAACGAAAAATGATCGTGCAGCCCCTTCTTGGATGCCTTTGTCTTTGTTCCAAGAATTGTTTGTTTCTAATATATTTTTTTTGATATTTATGAGATTACATTCAACAGAATTGTTAGAGAGTTAAGGACCACCCTTCACTATGAGAAATTTTAAAATCGCATTATTCTACATAAATAATAGATAGTAATACCAAAATATTTATATATGTTGAGGATTTAATACCGATAACAAAAATTGACCGTGAAGCCCCTTTTTAGACGCCCTCATCTTTGTTGGAAGAATTTCTTATTTACTTCACATTTCGAATTTATATTTGATATTCATGAGAAAAATAATGTTCAATAGAATATTTTCTTATATGGTTTATGTAATTTGGGGATGAGGACCACCCTACATTATGGGAAGTTTTAAAATCACAGAATTCTCGATATCAAGATAACAAAAAAGTTTTGATTTTGTCTTTATACATATGCAACTAATTTTTTGGAAACATCGTTTCAAATTCTACGATCCTTAATTAATATAAAAATTTTCATGTACCTGTAATCACCAATGAAAGTACTAATTCGAAAAACGAAGGTATGTCGTAAAACATTAAAAGTATATATTACCAAAAGGAAATTACTATTATTTGCTGCCCATAACCTCTACTTATATAGCCATTTAATAATATTAAGTTATTGTGAATTGTAATAATTAAATCTATGCCATGTTTTATTGTATGAAGTATATCTATTATCACTAATTATTCGAAACTTTCTTAGAAATATTATTAAAAATTTATATTGCTCTTTAAAAACACTATTTTATTCAATATGGAAATTATATAACAAAATATGTAATATTTAATTACTTATTATTTAATAAATCAAAACTTTTACATCTTCTCAGTTCATTGACCCCTTTCGAATTCGTTGGGAATGTCTAGACTTGTTTTTGACTTGCGCACTTTAAATGTGACGTCACAAGCTTTAAACAATGCATTTAATTATTTAGATAATGAAACTTTGACAGTATTACAAATTCGGGCAGACATATTTGATGCTAAATTTTCTATTCGTAAAATTTCGTGCAATTTTGTTTTCGATGGTGAAGTGAAAACTATTTTCTTATTGATATAGGTAAGAAATTATTCTCTTTATGTAAAAATTAACGAGATTTGTCCAATTAAAGTTTCCAGGAAAATGAACGATTTCAGTGTATTACATTTTATGGAATGCTAATGTTATATTATTATTTTATTAATATTTTCAAAGTAATTAAAATTAAGCATATTCTTCAGATAATTTGAAATTGTTTGAATCATTAATTTACTTATAAACATTAAACAAACGATAATCTAAAATATAGCATCAAATAGTTCGTTGACCCTTGTCTGTCTAGACAGCATGTCGGCCAACTTTGTATGTCGACGCAATTATTGTTCACGTCAAATCTTTTCAACTGTAATGTGTTTTTTCATATAAAAATATATATAGATATTAATATTAAAATACCTTATTTCGATTGTAGTACAAAATAGTTATTATTAGATAAATAAAATACAGAGATACCGGATTTGTTCGATAACGACAAAAAAAACTTTCGATTTCTAGTTTTAAAAATGTGACTAATGTTGAAAATTTTTATTAGAAACATTGGAAATTCTCAGTATATCGATAGAAAATAGCTTTTATTTGAAAATTTTCGTGAAACGGATTGAAAATAAACATTAAAAATTATTTGTTTTTCTTTGATGTTTGTGGACGTGCGTGTTAACAATAATCCGATAAAGAATTTTCCGTGTTTTAATGCAATATTGTGAAAATTATGAATTGAATTCTTTTCTAATTTATAATTGTTTTCTTGTTATACACGAAGTTTGTTTAAACTTGGAAAAACTATATGATAATTAAGTCATGTAATGAAAATTATTAAGTATGACAATTTGGAGAAAATAGTTGATTATATTATTGCAGCTTTGCTTCAAAGTGGAAAGGTTTGTCTTGGTAATAAAAAAGACCATTTTCTTAATGACTATCTTTATTTTGTATTAGTTCTGAATAATTTTGACACTTGGTATCATGTATTGTCCCATGGAGATTCCGAAAATCACAGTAGTTTTCGAATTTGAGGAATGGTTTTCGTGAAAATCCAATTTTCTCCTCTTGATTCACCCACCGCCATCTGCCCGATACAACACAAACTTTCCTCTCTGCTATACAGTGAGTAACTGTGAGGAAAGTGTGGTTCGGACATTATGGCACAGAGGATGCACGTGTTTTGTAGCGCCTGTCATATTCGCAACCCGTTATACGTCTCATAGATAAAATAAAAAAATGTTATTGAATTGAAACCACAATCCTTTTACTCATTCTATGATTTTACGATTATGTCGCTGTCTACCGAGCGACGCCGGAAACTAATTATAGTCTTTCTCCTGTTTATATAACAACCAGTTCGAAGCATTGTGTATAATTGGTTGCCTCTCCTTAAGGGTGAGACTAAATCAATTATATACAAATTTGATATTTCTAATTCTAAAAACAACTATCTAAACACATCAGATAAAGGAAAGTATCGAAAAAAATACGTGGTATCATGTATTTTCTCATAGAGATTTCGAAAATCACATTAGTTTTCGAATTTAAGCATCGGTTTTCGTGAAAATCCGATTTTTACGTTTTTTTTTCCACTTTTTCCCCCTAAATGATCTTTTTTCGAAAAAACTGATAGCTTTTCTGGGATCCTTATACCAAAATACCGCTCTGTGCAAATCACATTAGTTTTCGAATTTGAGCAATGGTTTTCGTGAAAATTCAATTTTCTTGTTTGATTTTTACTGAAAGTGTTTTTGTAACGCCTGTTATATCCGCAACCAGTTATATGACTCGCTTTTAATTCTCAATTCCCGATCACCAAGTTTCACATTTTCCATTTGGAAATCTGATTGTACAGCATCGGCATCTTTGAAATTGACATATCTAAATCCTTTTCCCATACTGGTACGAGGGTCTCTGACAATTCTAACAGCTGATTCTATCAAACCATAAGGTTCAAATAATTTCCATAACTGCTCTTCTTCAGCTCCTTAGGTCTCAAAGGAATAATAAATATAATTAATACTTATTGAATATTCAAAAATATGTATGTCATTAATAAAACTTACAGAAATCAAAATTTCCAACGAACACACAAATGCTTTTCTTTGAAAACATTACCATTTTGTTGAACTGCATTTGAGCATCTTCTTGTTTGACAAATCTGTAAAAAATGAAGGTAAAAAATGCCAATACTAATGAGAAAATATTAAAGCAATCAATAATAAAATTTAATATTAATTTCCATTAGTTACCTATGTTGAATCTGTTAATTAATAAATTTAGATAGCATTTGAAATAATATAATATTTCTGATTTGGAAATTAAATATTACCTTATAAAACAAAAGATAGATACATACTCTTTATATCAGAATGAAATTCTTTTTTGATGGAAGCGACTTTTTTGGGTATTTTTGGATCACAACGGGTATACCTTTAAACCTTAATGTCTTCTCAATTGGTCCATATTTATATTTTTAAAACACTTTTGATATTTTTCTTTTTATAATCTATAGAAACATTTCACTATCAACTATACTATTTACAACACTATTTGTTAATAATTTCTTTATTTTCAGACTACATTCTAAACTATCGTTTCCATTTACTTGTTCTTCTTCACCGTTAACCGATCCATTTAAACGGCTGCTAGCTGATAATTTTGTTTTCTTTACCTTATTTTTTTTGGACTTGGTTCTGTAGTATCCTTATCCTGATTTAATTGTTCTTTTTCACCATCAACTGTGGTGCCATCCATCATTTGATACTTTTTTTTTATTTTTCATTCTCTCCTTGTTGATTACCTCTCATACCATTTTTTTCTTTGCGTTTTTTGTTCCTCTTTTGTTTTCAAAATAGATGCCGAACTACTCACTTCATTATCGTGTTAATTCAAATTATTTTTACTAGTTGATAAGCATTTCTTTCTGCAGATTAGTGTTTCCTCCATCGTTTAAATGTTGTTTGATATCCAACTTTCTACCCTTACCTTGTTTCTATTCGTTTAGTTTGACTGGAAATTCTCCTGACTTTAATTTTATCATCAGTGTTATTAAATCAGCTATACTTCATATCATCATCATATGTTCAGAAAAACAATGGTTATTCTATAAGAAATTCTTATAGTGAAAGTAGATTGTTTAGAATTCAATATTTTTAATGGTTTACAATGGATTCTGGTGTGTTTATTTTAGAAATCTTTCATTTATATTATATTCTGTTATTGACCATTATTAGTCCCTTTTTTGTTGAAAGTATCCTTGGGTTGATATTTATATTTGAAAAATAACACGTGCGGTGCAGTTTTGGAACTCTTTTTATCTGTTTGTAGAATAGTTTGTTTACATTATATCGAGGGTTTAATACCGATAACGAAAAATGATCGTGCAGCCCCTTCTTGGATGCCTTTGTCTTTGTTCCAAGAATTGTTTGTTTCTAATATATTTTTTTTGATATTTATGAGATTACATTCAACAGAATTGTTAGAGAGTTAAGGACCACCCTTCACTATGAGAAATTTTAAAATCGCATTATTCTACATAAATAATAGATAGTAATACCAAAATATTTATATATGTTGAGGATTTAATACCGATAACAAAAATTGACCGTGAAGCCCCTTTTTAGACGCCCTCATCTTTGTTGGAAGAATTTCTTATTTACTTCACATTTCGAATTTATATTTGATATTCATGAGAAAAATAATGTTCAATAGAATATTTTCTTATATGGTTTATGTAATTTGGGGATGAGGACCACCCTACATTATGGGAAGTTTTAAAATCACAGAATTCTCGATATCAAGATAACAAAAAAGTTTTGATTTTGTCTTTATACATATGCAACTAATTTTTTGGAAACATCGTTTCAAATTCTACGATCCTTAATTAATATAAAAATTTTCATGTACCTGTAATCACCAATGAAAGTACTAATTCGAAAAACGAAGGTATGTCGTAAAACATTAAAAGTATATATTACCAAAAGGAAATTACTATTATTTGCTGCCCATAACCTCTACTTATATAGCCATTTAATAATATTAAGTTATTGTGAATTGTAATAATTAAATCTATGCCATGTTTTATTGTATGAAGTATATCTATTATCACTAATTATTCGAAACTTTCTTAGAAATATTATTAAAAATTTATATTGCTCTTTAAAAACACTATTTTATTCAATATGGAAATTATATAACAAAATATGTAATATTTAATTACTTATTATTTAATAAATCAAAACTTTTACATCTTCTCAGTTCATTGACCCCTTTCGAATTCGTTGGGAATGTCTAGACTTGTTTTTGACTTGCGCACTTTAAATGTGACGTCACAAGCTTTAAACAATGCATTTAATTATTTAGATAATGAAACTTTGACAGTATTACAAATTCGGGCAGACATATTTGATGCTAAATTTTCTATTCGTAAAATTTCGTGCAATTTTGTTTTCGATGGTGAAGTGAAAACTATTTTCTTATTGATATAGGTAAGAAATTATTCTCTTTATGTAAAAATTAACGAGATTTGTCCAATTAAAGTTTCCAGGAAAATGAACGATTTCAGTGTATTACATTTTATGGAATGCTAATGTTATATTATTATTTTATTAATATTTTCAAAGTAATTAAAATTAAGCATATTCTTCAGATAATTTGAAATTGTTTGAATCATTAATTTACTTATAAACATTAAACAAACGATAATCTAAAATATAGCATCAAATAGTTCGTTGACCCTTGTCTGTCTAGACAGCATGTCGGCCAACTTTGTATGTCGACGCAATTATTGTTCACGTCAAATCTTTTCAACTGTAATGTGTTTTTTCATATAAAAATATATATAGATATTAATATTAAAATACCTTATTTCGATTGTAGTACAAAATAGTTATTATTAGATAAATAAAATACAGAGATACCGGATTTGTTCGATAACGACAAAAAAAACTTTCGATTTCTAGTTTTAAAAATGTGACTAATGTTGAAAATTTTTATTAGAAACATTGGAAATTCTCAGTATATCGATAGAAAATAGCTTTTATTTGAAAATTTTCGTGAAACGGATTGAAAATAAACATTAAAAATTATTTGTTTTTCTTTGATGTTTGTGGACGTGCGTGTTAACAATAATCCGATAAAGAATTTTCCGTGTTTTAATGCAATATTGTGAAAATTATGAATTGAATTCTTTTCTAATTTATAATTGTTTTCTTGTTATACACGAAGTTTGTTTAAACTTGGAAAAACTATATGATAATTAAGTCATGTAATGAAAATTATTAAGTATGACAATTTGGAGAAAATAGTTGATTATATTATTGCAGCTTTGCTTCAAAGTGGAAAGGTTTGTCTTGGTAATAAAAAAGACCATTTTCTTAATGACTATCTTTATTTTGTATTAGTTCTGAATAATTTTGACACTTGGTATCATGTATTGTCCCATGGAGATTCCGAAAATCACAGTAGTTTTCGAATTTGAGGAATGGTTTTCGTGAAAATCCAATTTTCTCCTCTTGATTCACCCACCGCCATCTGCCCGATACAACACAAACTTTCCTCTCTGCTATACAGTGAGTAACTGTGAGGAAAGTGTGGTTCGGACATTATGGCACAGAGGATGCACGTGTTTTGTAGCGCCTGTCATATTCGCAACCCGTTATACGTCTCATAGATAAAATAAAAAAATGTTATTGAATTGAAACCACAATCCTTTTACTCATTCTATGATTTTACGATTATGTCGCTGTCTACCGAGCGACGCCGGAAACTAATTATAGTCTTTCTCCTGTTTATATAACAACCAGTTCGAAGCATTGTGTATAATTGGTTGCCTCTCCTTAAGGGTGAGACTAAATCAATTATATACAAATTTGATATTTCTAATTCTAAAAACAACTATCTAAACACATCAGATAAAGGAAAGTATCGAAAAAAATACGTGGTATCATGTATTTTCTCATAGAGATTTCGAAAATCACATTAGTTTTCGAATTTAAGCATCGGTTTTCGTGAAAATCCGATTTTTACGTTTTTTTCTCCACTTTTTCCCCCTAAATGATCTTTTTTCGAAAAAACTGATAGCTTTTCTGGGATCCTTATACCAAAATACCGCTCTGTGCAAATCACATTAGTTTTCGAATTTGAGCAATGGTTTTCGTGAAAATTCAATTTTCTTGTTTGATTTTTACTGAAAGTGTTTTTGTAACGCCTGTTATATCCGCAACCAGTTATATGACTCGCTTTTAATTCTCAATTCCCGATCACCAAGTTTCACATTTTCCATTTGGAAATCTGATTGTACAGCATCGGCATCTTTGAAATTGACATATCTAAATCCTTTTCCCATACTGGTACGAGGGTCTCTGACAATTCTAACAGCTGATTCTATCAAACCATAAGGTTCAAATAATTTCCATAACTGCTCTTCTTCAGCTCCTTAGGTCTCAAAGGAATAATAAATATAATTAATACTTATTGAATATTCAAAAATATGTATGTCATTAATAAAACTTACAGAAATCAAAATTTCCAACGAACACACAAATGCTTTTCTTTGAAAACATTACCATTTTGTTGAACTGCATTTGAGCATCTTCTTGTTTGACAAATCTGTAAAAAATGAAGGTAAAAAATGCCAATACTAATGAGAAAATATTAAAGCAATCAATAATAAAATTTAATATTAATTTCCATTAGTTACCTATGTTGAATCTGTTAATTAATAAATTTAGATAGCATTTGAAATAATATAATATATCTGATTTGGAAATTAAATATTACCTTATAAAACAAAAGATAGATACATACTCTTTATATCAGAATGAAATTCTTTTTTGATGGAAGCGACTTTTTTGGGTATTTTTGGATCACAACGGGTATACCTTTAAACCTTAATGTCTTCTCAATTGGTCCATATTTATATTTTTAAAACACTTTTGATATTTTTCTTTTTATAATCTATAGAAACATTTCACTATCAACTATACTATTTACAACACTATTTGTTAATAATTTCTTTATTTTCAGACTACATTCTAAACTATCGTTTCCATTTACTTGTTCTTCTTCACCGTTAACCGATCCATTTAAACGGCTGCTAGCTGATAATTTTGTTTTCTTTACCTTATTTTTTTTGGACTTGGTTCTGTAGTATCCTTATCCTGATTTAATTGTTCTTTTTCACCATCAACTGTGGTGCCATCCATCATTTGATACTTTTTTTTTATTTTTCATTCTCTCCTTGTTGATTACCTCTCATACCATTTTTTTCTTTGCGTTTTTTGTTCCTCTTTTGTTTTCAAAATAGATGCCGAACTACTCACTTCATTATCGTGTTAATTCAAATTATTTTTACTAGTTGATAAGCATTTCTTTCTGCAGATTAGTGTTTCCTCCATCGTTTAAATGTTGTTTGATATCCAACTTTCTACCCTTACCTTGTTTCTATTCGTTTAGTTTGACTGGAAATTCTCCTGACTTTAATTTTATCATCAGTGTTATTAAATCAGCTATACTTCATATCATCATCATATGTTCAGAAAAACAATGGTTATTCTATAAGAAATTCTTATAGTGAAAGTAGATTGTTTAGAATTCAATATTTTTAATGGTTTACAATGGATTCTGGTGTGTTTATTTTAGAAATCTTTCATTTATATTATATTCTGTTATTGACCATTATTAGTCCCTTTTTTGTTGAAAGTATCCTTGGGTTGATATTTATATTTGAAAAATAACACGTGCGGTGCAGTTTTGGAACTCTTTTTATCTGTTTGTAGAATAGTTTGTTTACATTATATCGAGGGTTTAATACCGATAACGAAAAATGATCGTGCAGCCCCTTCTTGGATGCCTTTGTCTTTGTTCCAAGAATTGTTTGTTTCTAATATATTTTTTTTGATATTTATGAGATTACATTCAACAGAATTGTTAGAGAGTTAAGGACCACCCTTCACTATGAGAAATTTTAAAATCGCATTATTCTACATAAATAATAGATAGTAATACCAAAATATTTATATATGTTGAGGATTTAATACCGATAACAAAAATTGACCGTGAAGCCCCTTTTTAGACGCCCTCATCTTTGTTGGAAGAATTTCTTATTTACTTCACATTTCGAATTTATATTTGATATTCATGAGAAAAATAATGTTCAATAGAATATTTTCTTATATGGTTTATGTAATTTGGGGATGAGGACCACCCTACATTATGGGAAGTTTTAAAATCACAGAATTCTCGATATCAAGATAACAAAAAAGTTTTGATTTTGTCTTTATACATATGCAACTAATTTTTTGGAAACATCGTTTCAAATTCTACGATCCTTAATTAATATAAAAATTTTCATGTACCTGTAATCACCAATGAAAGTACTAATTCGAAAAACGAAGGTATGTCGTAAAACATTAAAAGTATATATTACCAAAAGGAAATTACTATTATTTGCTGCCCATAACCTCTACTTATATAGCCATTTAATAATATTAAGTTATTGTGAATTGTAATAATTAAATCTATGCCATGTTTTATTGTATGAAGTATATCTATTATCACTAATTATTCGAAACTTTCTTAGAAATATTATTAAAAATTTATATTGCTCTTTAAAAACACTATTTTATTCAATATGGAAATTATATAACAAAATATGTAATATTTAATT